>NW_016926029.1:200765-248429 GCF_001483705.2 Eufriesea mexicana
TGAACCGCCATGGCCGACGTAATTAAGGGGATTTGGTTTACTACGGGTATCGCGTGGAACGGAAAGGGAGCGGGATAGAAAGCGGGATAGAAAGCGGGATAGAAAGCGGGATAGGAAGCGAAGAAGAAGCGGAAAGGGAGAGAAAAGGTGGGCGGAATAGAAATATATCGGTATCGATCGGTGGATGCGGATGCGGATGCGGATGTGGATGCGGTAGAGAGGTGGTGACGGAGACGAAGGTGACGGCGGTGGCGGCGGAGAGACGTGCAACTGGTTGATTTCCGATGATTCGTGTGAAGCCACGGTGCGTGATTCTACCGGCGCAATTTAAGCTGGTGGAGGAGTAAGCGACGGCAAACACGTGGCACTTGTGGAGGTGCCCGAGGCGAGCTTCAAGAGGCTGATCGTGTCTGCGCGAGAAAACGAGGCGCGAGGCTGGTTAAGCGAGCTGGAACGTGTCACGTTAAACCTTTCGAGGTGTTGTACCTTCCCTTCTTCGACGTCGCATGAACCAGCCCGCGGCCACTCTGGCTTTTCGAACGAATTTCACCGACCGAAATCGAGCCTGAGCTATACCGGACGTTCCTCGGCCGTGGCTCGTTAATAAACTATGCAAGACCTGAGCTTTATCTTATTTTCTTCGGTTTTATCTTTCTCGAAAGGAAGGAACGTCTCCCTGGTGGCTCGTTTTTATCCGTACTTTGGCAAGCTAATTAAGACTGTTCTTAAATTCACCGAGTACGGAACTCGGTTATCCGGTAATGCTTTAGTTTCCAGCTTCTTCTACGTATAGCAACTCTGGAGTATAACCGTCCACCGTTCCGATGGTCGATGGGTAATTCCCTCGCAACGGTTTCGCCAGTTTCTGACCTATAAAAGCGCCACGGAAATACGGGGGTCGCCGGATGGAGAAAATTACGAATGAACGACGAATAAGGGAGAGACAATCGATCGAGACACGAAAGGCTACGAAGAAGATCGCAATGTAGCGGTCGACGTTGCTCGGTCGAACGCGTTCGCGTCTAAACGTTGACTCTTTCGCTTGGATTCGATTATATCGGATTAGAAGCCACAGAATTGGAAGACACCGATTGGCAATTTGGCGCGGGAAAAGGGTAGCTTCCGTTTTTCTTGATGGTTAGAATCTCGTTACCGGCTCGCGGTACTAACGAGATTTCGCTAAATTAAGGATACTTGTTCTACGTTTGCTCGATTCGGTTCAGCTTAAAAGAGCAGCGAGTCTTTAGGCGAAAAACGACGAAACACGTGACCGATGACCGAAACAGTCGCTTGGAGCGTGACAGAGCGTGACGGAGCGTGACGGAATTCGTACGACTGGACAAAAAAAGAACTGGAAGACCTCCTCGACGCATCCGCCGAGAATCCCGGAACGATCCTACAGGACGAACTACTCGAAAAGCGCGAGTGCGACGCGAAAACGAGCCAACTCGTCCAACTTTTATCCACGGTCAACTGAAATCGCGTGAAAGACTTAAAGGCGTGCTCGCAAACGTGGCGAGTAACGCGATCGTTTCCGCGAACTTTACGTCGAGTATTTCTCAAAGGAAAACGTTATCTCGAGCCCCGACGAGATGGAAGGATAGGCTTGAACTGGCGATGGAACGAGGCAGGATGACACGTAGAAAACGGGAACGAAGAACGACATTAGTCTCGGTCGGATCGCTTTATTTCGTGCCACTATCCAATCCGGTGAAAGAGAAGTAGCGCGAAAACGGGGAGGGAAAGGTAATATCGGAGCTTTGAAACTGGCGTTTTGGGGGATCCGACCCTATCTGTCGGTTTCCGTTAAAAGGGATCGTCTGGTCGGGTCGGTAGGCTCGGGAGGTTGGATACGTATGAATCGGGTAAAAGGTCGTGGATCAAAAGTGTATCCTCGGATCTTTGAGGGATAACCTTTTCGCCTCCTTTTTTCTTTTTAATACGGGTCCTGGGTAAATGGAATACCGCGATCGTCCGTACGATGGAAGCGAAACATTTTCCGCCGTTCAGCTCTCGACCGCGTCGAGCTTTCCTAGCTTTCCTAACTTTCCAGGGAAGGATGGAATTATCGCTCGTCTATCGCGAGCGTTCGCTTGTCCCCGATCAAATTTTCTTCTCGTCGTTTCTCTCTTTAAGCTCTCTCGCGTATCCGGCGTATCGACGCGACGCGATTTATTTCGTCGCGTGTAAACGAACCCGACGCCGTCTCTCTTGCTTTCTCCCTCGAGGCAGCGCCGAGTAAGATGGATAAACGTCGAGAAGAAAGTCGGGTAAATTATATTAAATGATTTATGACGCGTGTGCGCGTCTGCCGGGGCGCGTTTATTTAAAATGGCGGTACAGCTATGCGGTGGAAATGTCGCAGACGCGGGTATCGCTTTTGTTTGCGCGTCGCTTGGATGACATTCGTTTCGACGGTGGTGTACTGCAGCTGCAGATGGAATACTAATAATGGAAAACGTGCTTTCTGTTTCAGATGACATAGAATGGGTTGGGTGGCGCTTGGGCGGTGTGCGGGTGGTGGCGGCCGCCTCTCGTCCGTCCTCTCGCTGTCTCTCACCTCCCTCGCAAGCTCCCTCATCTTCACCATCCTCTGTATCCTCACACTTGCCCTCACTCTTGTCACTCTCGTGCGTGCCGAAGACATGTACGTATTATGCAATACACGATAATTATCACTTTCTTCCACCGCCAGCTACTCTTAACTTCCCGATGCGCCAGAGACTATCGACGCGTAACAACGCGTACGCGCGCGTGTAATTGCGCCGTTGTTACGTTGTTTCCGAACAGTCACGCGGCTCGTTATGGAGCATTACCGATGAGATTACCGCCAACGCATCGAGAAGCTAAGAGCGCGTCTCTAGAGTAGAATATTGCGTTGCTTGTGATAGGATCGAGACGGCGACATTTTGGTAGCGAGGATAGTTAGTACCGATAGGATAGATGGAGATCCGCGCGACACGGATCGCATTCCACGGTCGGGAGTAATAAATTTCTTTGCATGGACTAGAGGATCGCCACTAATGTCGCCACATTTCGTGTTCATGATGAAAAAGAGCTCTTATACTCTTGTTTTACATTTAATACTGCGCAAACTTGTCTCGTTATTAACCGGGACGCTGGTCGAAGGATGGGAGTTTGCTCGTTCGCTGTCCATTACCCTTTACGCTCGCGAACTTGCTTTACCGGTCATTAAACTCGTCGTCATCGTGGCTATGACGTTTATGTAGCGAAACGACGATTGTAATGAGCCAAAGAGGGAGAGAAAGAGGGGGGAAAGAGAGAGAGAGAGAGAGAGAGAGAGAGAGAGAGAGAGAGAGAGAGAATGACACGTAGGATGACGTCTATTCGAGCGAAGCCGGGATTGAAGCCGTGAACGAAATCGGGTGAAAATCTGTCGATTCGCGAACGCTTTTGCTCGATCAGCGTCCCCCTCTACCCGTTCGTTCGATTGCATCGTACAAGTTTAGCCCGTGTAGACAAGTTTGGATCCTAGTGATCGCGATGTAGACGAGATCGAAGCAACGAACGTTAAATAGCAATTTACAGAATAATTCGATGACGCTCGAGGGTAGTAGCTGTTAAATACGTATATAGTGCGTTTAGAGAGCTGCGTAATTTCTTCTTCGAATAATTGGTAGATCGTGTGAGTTTCTCTTTTAATATGTGTAGCCATTACGAATACTCGAAAGAGAACAACGCGCGTTTCGTACAGATTGCGTGCAGTGCATTCTCAAGAGAACCGATCTTGGACACCTCGAAGGTCAAGGTCGAGGTCGCGAGAAAGCAAATTGCGGATTAATCGAGGATCGACCTTCGGGGTGGCTAGAGAACACTCGATCGGGGGTGAAATCCGAGGAAAGAAAAGGAAAGGAAAGGAAAGGAAAGGAAAGGAAAGAAAAGGAAAGGAAAGGAAAGGAAAGGAAAGAAAAAGGAAAGGAAAGGAAAAATCCATCGCGGATCCGGTGGTTTTCGGGGCTAGCTACAATACGTTGTGTTGCAGCTTCGAGGAGGGCAAGTCGGACAAGGAGATTCTGGACAACCTGCTACTGTCGACGCGTTACGACAAGCGGCTTCTGCCCCCGGTCCAAGGTACACTGAGGCCCCCGCCCCACACTCGCCAAGACGACTACACCCCTGACTACCTCGTACCCAATGACCCTGATCATCCAGAGCACCTCGAACATCACCGGCACCGCTACCACCATACAGCACCACACAACCACAGCTCACTGCTCACCCCTCGTCAAAAGGGTACTCTATATTAGAAATCGACCTGATCGCGCTAAATATCGGCATGAGAAGGAAAAACGGGAGCAAACGGACGAATGAAAGCGTAACTCTATTCTCTCCCGTTCCCTTACCTCCTTCTCCTTTCCTCTTTCCTTTCCCCTTTACCTTCCTTTCTCTGCTCTCCCCGTCATCGTCCTTCCTTCCCGAGTTTGCCAGTTGCGTGACTGACACGCGTGTATGCGTTTGTATTCGGGACGCGTTCGTTTTACTGGTTATTTATCCGGGGGAGAAAGATAGTGGAATGCTTGGAAAGACTGGTGTACGAATGTGGAGAGAAAGAAAGGGGTACATGGTGTGTGCGAGAGGGAGAAAGGAGAGATAAATGGCGAAGATGAAAAGAAAACTCGATGAAAAGGAGACGCGAGTAGGGAGCATGGCCGAAAACACGGAAGAGAGAAGAGAAAAGAAAAAGAAACGAGGAAGGGAGAAATTAAAAATCGGTCCGTTCGATATCGAAGGGAAGAGTTGGCCGAATCGGGTGACCCGTCTGACCAATGCCGCTCCTCTATCACTAGCTGCGAGGCTTCGCTGCCAACAGCTGTTTACCTCGCTGCCAGTGTCCCGGTGAAAATTCGATTCAGCCTGGCAATAAATTTGCAGCCTCTCTGTTAACGCGACTGAAATTCTTCTCGAGATCGAAATTATCCCGCCCAGACAGGTTGACGCTTTTATCGCGTTTCGAAACGAATTAACTATATATTTCTTTCTTGATTCCCCCCACGCCCCTTCTTTTTTCCTTTTTCTTTTTTCCTCCCCCGTTGATCGATTCAATTTCGCTGGAAGCAACCGTAGACTACTCGAACCGATTGTCGTAACACGTTCGCGACAGGCTTCGATTCGGGCTAACGAGTTTTCTAATTATCTCTCCGCTCGCCGAGAGCGACGCGTGAATTAAGCGATACCAGGGAAAATAAAAAGCCGAATATCGTTGGATTTCTAGTGGCTACGAACGTCGTGGAAATGTTTACGTCACGCTTTATATAAATTCGGTGGACGAATCGATGTTACGTGGCCCAGATTTATTCGGATGTAAATTTACTCGGCTCTCGGCAATTAATCATCGATCTAATACACAACGGTTCGCTCCCCTTTATAAGGGTGAACGTCGCCGCGTTTATTCCATGCAATTATAATGCCTTCCCTATATAAATGCTGCGAGCACGGCCACGGTGCCTAATAAATCGTGCTTTCTTGGCATTCCAACGGATCCTTTTACCTTCGCAAAACCTTCTAGATCACTCTCGAATCTCGGAAAAATTTCTGCCGTTCGAAAGAGGAAATATCGAGATATACGTGGAGCATTTTGCACGTTGCCTGAACTATCGCGGTATAATAAACCGACCGCGTTTCGCAGAGATCGATGAATAAATTTAAATATCGCGAAAGAACTTCAGTGGGAAAGTTAGGGATTTTTTTTATCCCGGTTGAAAGCTGACAGCTTTGACTGGATAGAGAGCAAAGTCAGACGGACCTCCTAATTTCGGCCATTCGATTTTACAACGGAGATCTTCTGCTTGGACGAGCTTTGCAGGGAGAAGCTTCTACCGAATCCGACGAGACGGTACAAAATCGTTGCGATGCCGCGATAAACTGCCAGCTAGTAGTTTGCAGCTATCACGCGTAAGCAAACTTATTCGAAAGGATTATAGTAGCTTCGCGATATGCCTCGTTTTCGTTTTGAGCGTTCTTCACCCTCTGAAAATTCATTTAGGTTACGCAGGAAATAAAAAGAAGAGGAAAGGAAAGCAAAAGCATTGGAGATTTGCATGGGAATAATAAATGAATACGCGAACGGGGAGCCAAGTTGAAAACGAAATGCCGTGGTTGGCGGCAAATGAAACGCTCGAAGGATTATTACGGCCGATAAAGGGGAGAAATTAGCATGTTTTCGAAACGTATCTCTCGACGGAACCACGTTTCATCTCGAACGCTCGACTTATCGATTCGCTTTCGTAGACAGGGAATTTCGGGACGTCGCGCAACTTGGATGCGATTGAATCGGTAATACGTTGATTAAACACTCGTGGAGAGTACCTCGGGGCAACCCTCAGACATGCCGATACGGCCGCGATACGGATCTCGTAGAAAGGATCGATCTCGTGAAATCTCGTGGTGGAAATACGCGCGTGAGATAGAAGCGTTTTAAAACCGTATATCCGTCGACTTTATTCCCATGCCGAAAGTGGAAATTGATACGCGCGAGAGTGGAAATTTCGCCTCGCGTCCTCGAGGACGATTTCCGGTTTGCCGACGTAGCCAGGAAATCGGTAATTAATCGATGTCCCCCGGTACAAGCGTGCGAAACGATTTCCGCGTGGACCGAGTAAAGTGCCTATCGGGGAGACAACGTTTTACCCTTTGAAAGAAAGTCTGGCGCACAAAAGAACGGTTTCTCTTTGTATCGGAGGAAACGGGAAAGTTGCCACGACGCCCTCGAGCACCGGCATCATTTGTTCAGCCAGCGAATGTAAAGAAAGCACGCTTTCGAAAGTGCGAGTACGAGATGAAAAGAGAAGGGTGTGACGAGACTCTAGAATCGGAGGAGAAACAACCGCGTATCGCTTCTGTCTACTTTTCTCCCTAACGTTGCGGAACATTTTCAATTGGAGCGACAAAAGAGACACGTCGATTGCTTGTTTCGCGCTAAGCACACATCTCCTTCGCGTTCTCGTGGCAGAATAAACGCAAACTCGAGGGGGAAAAATAGGAACAGGGCGAAGAGGAGAAACTCGAAACGCGAGACTCGGCTGTCGGTTGAAGAAGAAGTAACGAACCGAGGAGAATGGTCAAAGAGTTAAAACTGCGCGTTGCACGGATCAGAGATGAAATCGGAAACGAGCACAGAGGGTGAAGAGACGCGGTGCTAACGAAACGAACGCCGCGCGAACTGCATGGAAATCGCATTATTTAGAGTCGATCAGGACGAATTTGCACGACACGAACGTGCACCTTTCTGACTTTTCTTCAAAGTAACGTTGATTTTCTGCAAGGCTTTTTCACTCGTTTCCACTTTGTTTTCTATTTCTCAATTTCTTTTTTTTCTTTCCTTTCTTTTTATCTGTTTCTTTGTCTTTTTAATTTTTCTTTTTCCTTTTTTTCTGACGTCAATCTAATCGACCGCTCGTGTGTTCGAAGAAGGACCAAACGGTCAGGAAGAAAGCGTGTTTAACGCTTTCGTGGAAAATTTGGCAGGAAATCCAACGAGAAATCCAACTGATCGTGTACGGTAATTGGAAATTTATCGGCACACCCTTATCGTCGAGTGGATATTTATCTCGTCGACAGAGGTGTGCTGTGTTCCGTCGTTTTGATCGAGTTGGAACGTTTGATGGCTCCCCCCAACTCCCGGAAGAGAGGGATTAATCGAGACTCGACGACGCGTTACATGGTGAGCTAACTTCGTCGTTAGGGCTGGACGTAGGTTGACGAAGGACAAGATGAGACGTGGGCAAGAGTTGTTGGGTTCACAGAAATTCACACACTGAGACTCTAACGAATGTACAACCTTTTCATATCCCCGTTGCTATTCTCTTCGCTGTTCGATCGGATAACGAGTCGCTCGTAACAAGCTATTTGTCGAGATCGTACTAAGAGGCTGAATTTCAAACGCGCAAGCACATGCTTCGCATGTGAAAACGCGTGGAAATCTCGCTGAAGAAAAATATACCGTGCTAATTTCCCTTTGCTGCCGTTGTCGTTGCTATCCTTACCGTCGTTACTGTTCCATCGTGTTTTGCACGGTGTATTATACGGTGTTTTATACGGTGTTTTGTAACGTTGAGAAAAAGAAAAAAGTCAAATTCAAGGAAGAGATAAGTAGACGGCGAGCGCAGGATCGAACAGTTACATTGATCGATAGTAACACGAAAAAGGATGAGACGTGGGCAAGGGTTGTTGGGTGTTACAGATGCGGATTTCTGCTGCGGAATGCGATGGCCTGGTGACGCCACCGGCCTGTCGAACCGGTCGTCGACCTCCTCTAACGACCCCAAGAACCAGTACAAGAACCAGAACAATAACCACTACACGTCGCACCAACACCTTCGCACCCACCTTCGCGGTCCGTCCTTTTCTGCTTTTACTTCTCTCGTAACCTCGTCTAGAGAAATAATTAAGACTACCACGATTTTCATCCGACCCGACCCATTCAGTTTCCGCGTTTCTCCTCTCGTTCTCGTGACCGCCATTTTCTTCCGTCTGTTCATTCGCTTCGATTTATTATTTTATCGGATCAGCCGACACCTTACTCGGCCGAACGGTCGGTAAACCGACGAAAGCAAAACGAGCGTGCACCTCAGAATATACCGTTCAACTATTATACAGGGATCTTATCCTGAATGGGTTGCTCGTCGAATTTTCGTACGAGGGTTTATAGGTCGATCGAATTTTTATCTCCGTTATTTGTTCTTGTCGTCCATAGATGTATGTACATGTTTATTCCTGCCAGCAAAAGGAGAATAAAAGAGATAGCCGTGCTCTTTACAACTTTCTCCCCGAGTGGTTCTTGGTTCCGTGCTTTTCAATAAAATTTCAATCCAGACCACCTCTCTTGCACGGATGAACCGGTCGGATCGTTTCGACTCGTTTCGTGGTCCGAACGATTCGAGCGATATGAAAACATTGTTCGACCTAAACCTTCGATTCTTCGATTCCAAACACACGCACAGTCAGTATACTCACGGCGAAGCCCGTTCGAGAAACTTTCTACGTTCTTGCGTAACACGTTGATTCGCGATTCGAACAGCGATAGAAGAATGTCGATAAGCGAAAAGTCGAGTCGTTGGTAGACGCGAACCTCGAAACGGGACATTTCGTGCTAAGAGGACGTAAAAATGTAGATTACCGATCGCGGGATATATCGAGTTCGTGTACGATCTGCCTCGCTGATTAATGCTCGTTCACCGGTATAACGATGCACCAGCCGTTTATCAAAAACTAGCGACAAAGTCAGCGTGTTTACGATTCATAACGCGTCGATCAATTTTTTTTTCTCTCTCTCCGTTTTTTCTTTTTTTTTTTTTCTTTTTTTTCTCCTGTTTTCTGCAGCACAATCGAGTATGCATTACGCGAGCAGCCGAGATCGCCGAACGATTCTATCGCTGAAAACGAAAGCTCCGCGCGAGACGACGCGGAGAGCTGGTGCCAACGAATTCGTTCCTCGATCGTTGATACGAAATTTCTAAACGTCCCTCTCCGTCCTTGTTTTCCACACGTTCACATCCGTATTTCCGCACACCAGCGTACTAGACACACTCGCAGTTGACGTGTCTTTGCGTAGCTGAATGCGTTGGCAATTATCGACTCGGTGGTTGGGACTCGTTAGACTCGTGACACGCGAACGAGCCAGTGCAAATTGACCGTTTTACTCCGAGAATACCGTGCATCGGGCACATCGTTGATTAGACAAGGCCGCACAGCGAAAATGTACCGTATGTCTGTGACGGAGCATCGCTGCAACGATTATTTTATTTCCGTTTCCATTCCCATTACTATTAGCATTACCATTTTTTATTTCCGGTTCCGTTTCCGCTTCCGTTTCCGCATCCGTTTCCGTATCCGTGTCCGTTGCGAGCGATCCTCTTCTCGATCGAATGTCGCTGTGCTATCGCGCCTCTCGACGACCGGTTCTCGAGTCCTAACTCTCCGACTAGGAGCTTCACACGAATACAGACATATGAAATTAGTCGCAGCATGTGCACAGCATGGCTCCAATATGATGCTTTCGCAATAACAGCAACGGCTTATGCAGACGTAGAAAAGAAACGAGACAATGGCGATCTCGCGATCGAAACGGAACGCGATCGATTTCATCCGGGGAAACTCGTGTCTTCGTTGCAGTTTACCTGCGCGAATTGTAATTGAAAGTCACTCGCACGAGTCAGAGAAACCAAGACTATCTCTGCTTTGCCGCCGCAGCCCGCTGCTTCGTCTTAAACCTGTTAAACACGTTGCGATACGATGTTTGGAAATGATGTTGAAAAGTTGAAAAATTAGCCGCAACTTTAAAGGTTATGCCGATTCCCTTTCCCGATGCGAGATGTCTCCCCTCCGAAGAATGTTCTTTTACGAATTAGCGTGCTCTTCTCGTGACCGCTTCGAACAGATGTCCGCTGGACCCTTTAATTTCAATGGAACACTGTGTTTCAGGAACCTTGACCGTAAACGTGAGCGTGCTGTTGCTAAGTTTGGCTTCTCCCGACGAGTCCAGTTTGGTAATTAAAATTTTCTCTCTCGTTAATTTTATTCTCCATCCGTTCCACGAGATTCAACCATGGTCATTGGAACATATCCACCGGTTTAGCGGAGCATACCGACACGTGATCATACACGAGATCAATTTCTTTGTTCACATCAGGTGCACCAAAGCCGTTAAAACACATGGCACATGCGTCCACATCCTTCCATTTCGCTCGTTAGGATTTCGTAACGGTTCTTGCGTTCCTTTTATCGACAGAAATACGAGGTGGAGTTCTTGCTGCAACAACAGTGGTACGACCCGCGATTACGCTACAGTAACCGATCGCAGTACGAGTTCTTGAATGCGATTCATCATTACAACGATATCTGGTTGCCGGACACGTACTTCATAATGCACGGAGACTTCAAGGACCCGCTCATACCAGTTCACTTTGCCCTTCGGATATATCGCAACGGCACGGTTAACTATCTTATGCGGTATTTATCTCGCATCCTTACCACCTTTCTTTCGTCGCCGAGACTTTCTTTCTCGTGCTAATTAGGATCAACGATCGAAATCCCGAACGAAAGTCTCGGCAAAATGAACCTAACGCTTCTCGTATTTCAGGCGTCATCTCATCCTGTCCTGCCAGGGTAGACTCAATATCTTCCCATTCGATGACCCACTGTGTTCATTCGCGATCGAGAGCAGTAAGTGAACGCATGATCTATTACGCTTTCTTATTACTTTCTTTTCCATTTTCGACTCCGACACCATTGTCTACCTTTTTCTTCAGTATCGTACGAGCAAACGGCGATCACGTACGTGTGGAAGAACGACGAGGGTACCTTGCGGAAGAGTCCTAGTCTAACGTCGCTGAACGCATACCTCATTAAGAACCAGACAATCACGTGTCCGATCAAAGTAAGCTGGAGAGGTAAGTTGTCCAATTAACGGTTCAATTTATAAAGAGGAATAGTTGAAACTAACGGAAAACATGTACGATTCTCGTTTACGACTACCTCGAAGACGGGGCAAGTCCCGATGATCGACAAATGTTCTTTGGGTATCCACGTACAGTTTCAACGCTTTCTACCGTTCGCGCTTCTCGAGTTTTCCTTTCGAATTCGATTTTTCGAAGAAAGGAAAAGAAAAAGGAGAAAACCTGTTCGGACTGTACGATGATAACCTCGATATTAAGATACGAAAAAAATGAACGCATCGTTAGGTCTATCGAATTACCATCGAATTAACATGGAAACGAATAAGATGAGAAAACGTCGCTGAAACTATGCCATTTTTTAATTCGTTGTCAATTCTCTTTTATGATTTTTATTGCATCCTTAAATAACACGCTTCTGTACTGTTGCAATGCACCGAACACGATCATTTCGTTAGTCCATAAAACGATTTTAGTGTCGCTTATATACGCACTCGAAGACTCGAGTTGAACTTTTGTATTCTCTATCGTACAGTGACCGACGAATCGATCACTAACCGCCTATCTACCTCGTTAGGTCATCCTGAAAGTTCCGCGACTTCGAACCACGTACTTCGAAACAACATATAGAACAACATGCACACGAGTAACCCGAAAAAATCTAGCTGCTGCATCGTTAAGATCGCTCGAAGATCGTTTGAAGATCATCGCGAGATCAGTGAAGGACGTTCAAAGGTTCTGGAACGATATGGCGTTGGTAAAGACCGTAGTTGTTTAACTATAAGTTAATAACGATAACTACGTAATTTTGTAGTTGGCTAACGTGACATTCATAGTACGCGATGCGACTCGATGCTTTTTTCAAAGCGGACGGTTCGAAAGTCGCGGAAACTTTCAGGATAATCTAATCGATTTCAATCCGATGCCTGTACAGGTATAGTTTTGCTACATTAGAAAACTTATCGAAAGAAGATGACGATGAAAAGACTACTTTATCGAGAAAAGTGAGGAAAAAAGGTGAAAGTACAATCGTGTTCCTTCTGGCTGAGTTTGGAGACCGTAATACCTGCGTGGAATAGCCGAGGAAGGACCGTAATACCTGTTAGCAGGTCGATGCACCCGAGGCGCTGCATCCCTTAAACCTTTGCTGTGAATTCCTGGAAAATTTCACCATCGTTTCCACGGACGACGCCATTGGGTCGATAAATCCGGCTAGCATCAGCGAAAAAAGATTCCTCATATCATTCGCGTCTTTCCTACGTTTCGGCTTTGTCTTTGTCTCCAACCTACTAATCATCGATTATTCCCCGTAACGTCGCTTCTCGCTTTCTCTCTCTGTCTCTCTAATCGAGGTCTCGATCGCCTCGCGCGTGCTCTTACTCCTCTTCGAGTGTAACAGGCGTTGCGTAAGGGATGAAATTTCTTCGTCTCGAGATTCCAAAGGACGCGAGACGTCTCTGTGGTCTTCTCCTTCGGAATCCCGTGTACGATTCGCTCTCTGTCCTTCCTTTCTCGAGTTTCTTATTTTTCTTTTACCATTCGAATATTATTTCGTTTTCTTCTCCCACTCTCTATTTCATTCTCCTCTCTGCTCATCGACTGCCGATTTTCTTTTCCATCCTACGCCTGCATCTCATAGCGTCTGTTCCCCGTTGACATTGTCAGAATGACACGCTCTTCGAACGAATCTCGCGAAACGTGTTCGCGAACTCGTATTAGATCATCAGGTAAGTTGCAATGCATGCGTCATGCATATCGATGTGACCTCGCTATATTTTCGATGCTTGACCTCTTTTGCACTGCATCAACTTCAATGACACTACGAATAGAATGCTTTTGTTTCAAAGTTCGTGAATTGTTCGTGAGTTTGTACGCTTATTCCACGGTATATAGGTTCGGATAACGAAGGGAAAAAAGTATCTCCATCGGATTCGAAAGATTAAGGGACGCGCGTGTGCGTGAGAATGCGTATGTTTGCCTCTCCTAGGTTCATACGCGTAAAGAACGATTCGTAGACCGAGCAACGAAGAAAACGTGAAAGAAAAGAACGGACTCTGCATGCGACGTAGCAGAACTGTAACGAAGAAAAAAAGAAATCTTCGTTTTTGTTTCCACCTTTGTTTCTAGTTGGCGTAGATATATTTCTTATATGTACACATATGTCTTTCTCTCTCTTTCAGGTGTATATATACATACATCTATATGTTTTTGTACAGCATAAAGAAAAGAAAGAAAAAATATATATATATATATGCATATACACACCTGCCTAGATGATACATAGTCCTCTAGAAAGTGCATATTGGCAACCTTGGTTCCTGTCTCGCTTTACAACCGAGCCCGCCGTGGTTTGCTTTTGGGGTGAGGTTTTCGGTTTTTCAGTGACCTAATATCAACTATCCTTACCGATGCCATTTTTCCCCTATGCTCTATTAGTCGTATCGTCGTGTCGTCGCGAATTTCTTTAAGATGTACATACATACATGCATACATACATACATACGTGCATACATACATATCACGGTGTCACGTGAACACCAGTCTGTCGTTGCATTGCTGAACTTGTATCTCGATAACTTTGACGAGTACGACGTTCGGATTCGTTCTTTTTCTTTTTTTTTTTTTCCTTTTTTTCTATGTTACGAGAGGAATGTGTTGCTATTAGTTTCATAATTAACAATTAAAGTATCTTATTTGAGCTAATCGTTTCATAACCGTTACTTTGGTCGCTTATAAGCTCTTTAAACAGCTTTCGCAGCCAGTGAGAAGCTTTTGAACGTTTTTGTCGAGAGCGTAATTCCTGCAGCTTGTGGAGTGAAACCACACGAACGCCTCTATTTTCTCAGACAGATCGAATAATTCTAACCATTAACGTGAAACAAGGTGAAAGATCCTTTTCCTTTCAGGTCGCAGAGAAGCGGTTTCTTCTTTCTTTTTCTTTTTTTTCTTTTTTCTTCTTCCCCAGACAAATTTCGAAACTCCATGATTTTGAGACGAATGGTCACTGATTGGACATTACGCGATTACATCGAAGATCAATAATGTCGCGTTGTTTCTTTACCCTGAAGGAATTAACCATGGCGGTATGCGGGTAATGCTTGGTCTAGTTAGCCCAACGATTAAATTTCCTCTGTGCCCGTTCAGTTGAGACACGATTTATTCGTATCGACGAGAAATCATCGCCGGACAATTAATCGTCGCAGTACAAAGAAATATATATATAAAAAAAAAAAAAAAAAAAAAAAAAAGAGGGAAATCGGTCGCATGTAATAAATCAGGAGGACGGATAGATCTTGCCACGAGCAAACAAAGCCCACACCTTCGAACTTCGTACACCTCGTTACATTCACCGCCAATTTTTGTCCTTGCCTTTCGTTTATCGCTTCACGCAACGATTCGTGAATCAGTGAATCGTTTCATAATCATATACGTATTAGTTGTTTCGTCTTCTCGTTGTTCACGCAAGTGTGGTTCATTTTTTCACACTGTAGGAGAATGGTAATCCGGACGAATCGAGGGATTAATAACGTACAACGTTGATTGCGAGATCTGGTAATTGCATTTATTGATTTCTCAGTGTTTCCGACGATCGGTATCGAGGCGATATATTTTAACACACGAACCGAATGTCTCCCGTTCACTTTCGTTCTTCAATTTATGCAATGTTACCATTAAGTATCCGCCATTCCATTCATCCTCGACCATGTCCTCGAATTCCCAACACGAAATTCTTTTTCAACGAAACTCCGTAATTTTTACAACAGCCGCATTGATCGAGCCTCTTTCGAGATCAAGATTTATCCGTCCCCTCGACAGCGATTTGAGAACATAAAAAAAAAAAAAAAACAAATTGAAAACAAGGGAAAGAAAAATAAAAAATAAAAGATAGCAAGAAGAGAGGAAGGAAGATCGTGGGCTGTTCTGTTGCAGCTGATGGACAGATCATGGTCGACTACGAGGACGAGTTCGATGAATTTGGGGACTCAAAGTGCTCGCTGTGCCAGCGCAGATTTGAGGAGCAAGGTAAAATCCTCCCCTTCGATATGAACGGTATTTGTTACGAAAAAAAAGAAAAAAAAAGAAAGAGAAGAACGCGCGAGAAGGGTTTAGATAAGCTGTAGAAGGGAGGGAGAGACAGGACCAAGCTTACCAACTCATGAGACAGGCCTAGATACTCAGAGTTGCTGCTTCCCAAATCGTCCTCTTCCTTGGACGGGATGTTACAGTATTTCTGTTTATTCCCATAATCTTTTTACGTCGGAAAATAACTGTCCACGATAGAGGAATTTGGGAAACATTGTCCCAAGTAATAGATCCGATGTCACATACACCGTATCATCGACAATTCATGGTACTTTTACCCTTTGTACTCGTTCTCGATTATTCCATGATAGACGCAAAAGTAGAGTGAAACCAGTTTAGAAATTACGAAGCAAGCGATTTGCGCCAGAAATTTCGAGACATATTTTCAAGAATACAGGCAATTATCGCAAGATTTTCCACGCGTAAAGAGTAGATCTATGGTGCGAAGGGTGGAAGGACTGCCGTACCGCCTACGACTTTTCGTCGAGTGATTAAAAATTACAGTATCGGAATTCATTTTAACGATATAGATTGTTAATTGTTAATCGCTTGGCAGAAAGCTCGTGCTTTAGAACGTTACGAAAAATTAGTATTTTAACCGTTTGTAAGTCGTATTTAGCGTTCAACCCACACGTTAGTTCCGAATACGAGTATTACTTGCTGAACGTGATTCGAATCGTTTGTTTCAATCGTTTAGCCTATGCTTCGCTTCTGCTTCATTACATTCCCCATTCTTTCTTTTTCCATTCTTTTTTCTTTTTTTTTCTTATCACGAAGAGGATCGTACAACAGAACCATCCGACAGTCGAACTCCAGTCGACTAGATGAATTTTTTCGCTACGCACACGACCATTTTCCCCGTCCCTTTTCTCGTTAGCGAACGATCAGTTGTGCAAAATGATTTGAACAGTTCTCGCAATGTTCTCCGATTTTTATCGATTTTTCTCGATTTTTATTTATCGATTCGAAGTAAATATTATTTGGAACCTGAATGCAGTCACTCGATTCACACCGTTCCCCCTGTTCCTCGAATTTTTATCCTGTCAAACGTTCACGCGTTTAGTAACTAGCTCGGCTTGAAATGCTTTCGCGAATGTGGAGCTTCGTTGCGGAAGATTGGCGACACAACAGTGACCTCTTGTTCCTCTTGTATCTTTTTTTTTTTTCTTTTTTTTTTCTCTGTTGGTTTATTTCTCCATGTCACTAGCTGATTTCTCCGAAGGGGAGCCACGAATATCGATATCAACCTATACCTGCGGCATTGCGTAAAGAAAAAACTATTTGTGCCGAGTCGAGAATAATCCGAGAAAGCCGGTCGGAGAAAGCCAAATTACGGTCACCTTTTAGTGCGCAACAATTAAAAATACGACAATGTCTTTTGAAGAGAAAAGAGAAAAGAGAAAAAACTATGATGGGATCTCACGAGAAATCTCATAAAGAAGTTAAAAAAGCGTAGGAAAAGAATTGGATAATTTGAAAAAGCATCGGCTTTAACTTACCGATTAACTTATCGTTTAAGAGGATAATCACACTAATCGCTTATTTAGCTCCATCGATCTAATCGCTCGCTGTACGCGTCACTACGCAAAGATAGTATCGTAATGTGAATGTAACGTACAATAGGTAACTACAGCTGCCTGAAGGTGGATCTGATTTTCACGCGAGATCGTGCCTTCTACTTCACAACAGTCTTCATCCCGGGTATCATATTGGTGACCAGCTCCTTCATAACCTTCTGGCTTGAATGGAACGCGGTGCCAGCGCGAGTAATGATCGGTAAGCTGACGATTAAGCTCGATTATTTGGCAAACTTTAAATCGTTTCGCAGCTACGTGTGTACGTGTGTGTAAGTAGAGATGTAGGGTAACTCTGTGAAAAGAGGAACGGTTCGTACGATTGGTGCGAACTCGTTGGTGCGCTTTCGTCTCGTTAACGAGAGGAAAGAGGAAAGGTGGGAGGAAGGGTAGGAGCGATGGAAAGAGGAAAAAAGTAACGTTACGGTGGATGTTGCATGAAATAAAGCGAAGGAGCGATCTCGTAAAAGACACAGAGATCTCGTGAAACAGAAGGGGAAACGATTGTTCGCAGGTGTGACGACGATGCTCAACTTCTTCACGACGTCGAACGGTTTCCGCTCGACGCTGCCCGTCGTGTCGAACCTAACTGCCATGAACGTGTGGGACGGCGTGTGTATGTGCTTCATCTACGCCAGCTTGCTCGAGTTCGTCTGCGTGAATTACGTCGGTCGTAAACGGCCGATGCACAATGTCGTCTATCGTCCTGGAGAGAATCCCGTCACCCAGGTACTTTTGCTCACCGGCGTGCGCGCGATGCCGACACCATGCCGACACCACGCGCATATATATATATATATTCTTTTCCTTATACACTTATACGTTTCGTACGTTTTCTACCTTTACCTCTGTCGTCTTTTTCTTTTCAGTCTCTTTCTTTGTTTTTCTCTTTCCTTCCTCTTTCTCTATTTCTCTCTTTCTCTACTTCTATCTTGCTCTCTGTCTTCGTGTTCTTATTCTTTGCGATTTCACCGAAACCCCGAGCGACGCTTTGCTCCTCCGAGTCTTAAGATTTCTCCACCTTTTCAGTTCTCTACAATTTTTCGTCTCTACATTTACCCCCACCGCCCTTCACCCCCTCACGTTTTCTATCTCTCTCAATCCTTTTTGCGTTTTCTTCGTTTTCTTCGTTTTCCCTCTTTCACGTTTCTTCTTTCTCGCTTCCGATCTTATCCATTCTTCTTCGTTTTCTTTACTTTCTTTTTTCTTTTCTTCCTCTCTTTTTGTTCTCTTTCGCTTCCCTCCCTCGATTACTTTCATTATCACGCGCTCTTTAACAGACCCACGCTTTTTTTTCTTCCATCGTTAATCCGTAGTTCGAATCGTTAATTGTTTCTCGATCGACTCCACGCTGATCTCATATTCGAGTTACACTATCCGCGATCATTACGTTCTTATTGTTACGCCCCTTTCACGCTACATGATATACCTACTCAAGTGTCGCGAACCTTTTCTCGTAAATGACAAAAGCCCGATCTGACTCAACGTGTCGAAATGGTCGCGTGCGAGGATAAACGAGACGATCGATGAAATACTCTTGTGACCGAGATGACGGAATTTTTGAACGTATACGATTCGAAAGTGGAACAAGAGTAGATTCTCCTCGGCGACACTTGGACCAGGGAAAAAGCATCTCCGCTCCGGATGCAGGAGCAAAAGCAGCGGGCGTCCAGTTCCGTGGCAAATTGGTCGTGTGATTGACGCCGAACAATCGAAATCCTTCGCTACTTACGTTCTCGAGTAGATATCACCGATACCATAGACTCTTCTTTTATCTCGGCCAGACGACGACGTTACGCACACTCGCAATAATCGACCACAAAACATCCTCCTCCATTCGACGACTCGACTAAACGTCGAGTTCGCTCTCCATAGCGAACGATCGAACGGGATCCTTGGTTCCACGCGAAATTCTCTACTTTTTCTCAACGTTTTCACGCGTAACGGGTGGAACGAGCAAATCCCCGACTGGCTTGCGAAATTAAAGAGATCGACGTTGCCACGGTGAAAGATTTGCTCGTTTCTCCCCGTATCTTCGCCAAATGCATTTCTGCGTACATCGCCTTCAGCAAAACTTCTGTAATGCGTGATAAAAGATCGATGCGTGAAAACTAGCCAAAGAGGAGCGTCGATAGGAAGGAAGGATGGGAAAAGAGAAGGTGGGAAAAAGATGGTAGGCGCGTTGAATTAAAGCCGTAATATCCGATGTAAAGAGGAATAAAAATCGATCGTAGAAATCGACGATAAAGACTGATCGAAACGCGTGGATAGATCCATTTGCAACGGAATCGTGCCTGGAAGACATTCGCGATATTCGCGTTGTATCGAGTAATCGCTAACTACGACGTTGGATAAATATTTCTTCTTTTTCTACCGCGTTCCCATCGCGTGTGATCTCGTTGGCGTGAACGTTGCACAGACACGGTATGGTTTGTTACCCAACAATAGCTGCATCTCTCGAAGCTCTACGCCTATGTCTATACGATATAGCTTTTCCCGATCGTCATCTTCCTCCCGGAAGGTCTGACGCCATATTTCCTTTCTAATTTCGCAACACGAAATTACTCGTGCGTCATAACACACGTTTGAGTTACGAATTTTTGGCGAGAAATCGCCACGATTCTTCCATCTCTATCTCGGGCACATATGGGAATGATGAAAAGGATCGTGGGTTAAGAAACATCGGGGAAGAAGGTAAAACTCGTGTACGATTTTTCGCGAGTTCGTTGCACGCTCGTCGGATTCGGTCGAGGCTGCAGTATTTGCATGTCTCCAACAATTTCACACTCTTTGGCCCCCTCTTGTTCTCTATATGATCTTCTCTATTTTCTAATTTTTATTCTTCCATATTAACCCGAACAGAGATACGGATTTTTCTTTCTCGGGTATTGCCGTGCACCTCCGTCATCATCTCCGATTACTGAATCGTTTCGCGAGAAATCTCTCTTCTCCGGCGTGTCTACGCGTTACTATCTCGCGATCAACGATCTTCGCGTCGACGAAACCTGAAACAAACGGATTTAATTTCCGACCAATTCGATACGATCCGACCGGTGCCAACGATCGTCCAACTATTACCTCTTTCTTTCCTTTTTTTATCCGCGGTTCTGTCGAGATCGCGAGAAATAGCGACGGTGAAATGACCAGGTTGCTGCCCCGCTGTGACAGATCGTATTGTGTTTGTGTTTCTTGCATGTACAATTTATCGAAAGTTTTAATCGTGAAACGTAAATAGCCTAGATGTCGAGGAGCCAGGCTACCGTGACCACAAGCGAACATCTGTAGACCGACGTTGCGAACCTTAAATCGCCCGCCATTACCGGAAACGTAATGTAAAACGTAATAACGCGAGATGGAAACGGAAAGGAGGTGAACGCGCGAGTGAGAATTCATCGACGCGGTATCGAGAGGTTTCGCGAGCGTTGTAAAAACGGGACAGACTTCGAGGATGAACGACGATTCGGACACGGTGACGTTCGGTCGTGAGAATCCTAAAGTCACGGAGTTTCGCATTGGACGAACGGCAGCGTGACGCTTTAGTATAACGTTCTGTCCTTATCGCGTAGTATCGCGCGTATCCGTAGAAAAATGAAACACGGAAACAAAAAAAAAAAATGGCTAAGAAAAGAGATACCAAAAAACGGAACGGAAAAGTTTCGACCTGAAGAAAGCAGAGAACGAGAGTGTAAAAAGCGGAAAAAGTAAAATAAAAGAGAAAAGCGATGATAAGGGAAAGACAAACACGTTTGTTACACACACACGATTAGTAAGAATTTGGTTGGTGGAAATGTTGGTGAGTAAGTCTCTTTGTTTGGTGTCTGTGATGTTGCAGCGGCTCCCAGCGGTGCTCAGCAGGATAGGGATAATATTGGCCAGCCCCTTGGTAAGACCCCCCATAGCATTAGGGCGCGGTCACGACTTCGCGCGTTATCCGAATACCCTTAGAGCATTTCTAGCCTCGATTCGACTCGATTCCACTCGGTCTCGTTTCGCAAAAACCGTCGGAATAATTTCGATATCGTCAAAAGACGCGGGGTACCGTGCCGCGTGTATGCAACCTTTCTTTCTCCATATTTTCTCTTTCTCTCTGTTTCTCGTTCTTTCGTTGGGATTACCACCATTCGGAAAAGAAGTGGTGTGCACGTGCAAGGTCTTAACCGCGTCCTGACAAACCACACACAGACCCACATGTACTTACATGCCTATGCTACACTTTCGATTACACCTACACGCAACACGTACACGGACACTCGTTCTCTCTTGCTATGTGGGTTCGAGAGATCGAGATAACCTTTATCTTTCTCTAGCCTTTCCTCGCTACGCGTATCGTGGAAAGCTCGTCGAGCAGGGATGTTCCCGATGCAACTGCTTGACCCTCGATCACTCGATCTTCGCGATCTCGATCTTCGCGAAACGGGATAAGGTGGGAAAATTGAATCCGATACGCATACGCGTATATACCATATATGCGTTCATCGATGAACGTCTCTCTCGACTTCCATCTACCCTTACTTTGGTCACTGTGTACTCTTTCCGCCTGTGCTCGTGCCATTTCTCTGCCTCTTTTACCTTTCCGTCTCTCTGTCTCTCTTTCTCTCTCTCTTTATCTTTACCTGTCTCTACCTATCTCTCCCCATCTCTCCCCATCTTTCCCCCTCTCTTCCCGTCTCTCACCATCTCTCCCTATCTCTCCCGCCCTTCCGCAAACACCCACCTCACATCAAACATGAACAAACGCATACGCGCCTACACGCATACATATACACGTTCACACGCGCCAAGTTCCTCTCTGTCTCTCGCTCTCTCTGGCCTTTTCCTCTTCCTAGCATAAACATAGCCGTTGTTCCGTACTCTTCGAACGGTGCACAGTGAAATATACGTGTATTGCATAGAACGACGCAATTGCATGGAAGCTTTTGCAGAATGCCGCAAAATTCACGAACACCTTTTGCCGAGTATTACGAAGATAATCCGAAGGGGCGACGATGAATTTGGCGAGCAATCTGTGTAACGAAAGGTAGCAGTAAAGACGATAGTTTGACTTTAGCCGAATCTGTGTCTGCTAGATCTCTCTGCGCTTCTTCCTATGCCTCGACGAACGAGAGAGGTATACGCGTAACGTTGGATTTACAAGATTCGCGAGATTGTTCGCGGGTGTCGCGGTAAAATTCCTCTTCTTCTAGACTCCGTAGGACCTAGAGATCCGAAATTTCGCAGGGAAAAACCGTTGTAAATCCAAACGGATGTGCGCGTGTCGTTGTGCATGAATCTGCATTTTGAATCGATGACGGGGATACCTCGACCTGTACGTATTACGCATGGAACGCATGTGATGCATGAGAAACGTAAGAAGTTGCATGCGCACGATAAACATCCTGTGATACTTAGCTCGATCACACTGTATATCTTGTTGCCTTGACGAAACTGTACGATTCTCCGGTTCCGTTTTACGAAATCACGCCAATTCAAACGAACGGTTCGCTCTCGCGATCAAGCTTTTATCCTCCGCGAGTTTCCACGATCTGCATATTCGCGGGGCAATCGGTTATTAACGCTTCTTCTTCTCCTAACGTTGCGCTTGTTCGAAACCAAGTTTCCCGCGTGTAACCTCTTTCCTCTACAACGTGTCTCGATGTCGCTTAGTCGCCCTTGCGTTTGCTCGCGTTTTCTCGCGTTTGCTCGCGTCTGATAACAGCAAGACGAAAACGGAATATGTCGGTGAAAGCGATTACTCGAGAGTAGAAGACTCACCGACTCGCTTGCAGATCGAAGGGCCAAAGAACTTCGGGAACGTTAGACCATGCATTACCGGAAACTGTCCTTGCGTAAGCTTTGCTTGAGTAAAGAGTTGATTTGGCAGAAAGTTAGATTAGTAGCGACAGAGTTTACGATTCGCTTCTATTCCTTTGATTTGCGAGCGATGCCTTTCCAAGAACGATTCGATCGTTTTTCGTCCAACTAACTCCACGACAGGCCAACGTAATACGAGTACGATTTTTCTCGATCGCTTCGGCGTTGCAAAATCATCCATCGAACCGAACAAACATATTATTTACCATCGGACGAACCAACTTTCGCGCTCGTTACTTTTCATCGAACTCGACGAAACAGGGACAACGACGAAAACGAATTTCATTCGTGCCAGATATATCTTTCCTTCTGTCTTCTTTTTTTCTTCTTTTTTTTCTTTCTTTTTTTTTACTATGATGTTCATTCAAAATTCATGTAGCAAAGATAAGAAAGGAACCGCTGTTATTCCATAGAATCCGTTCGTGGTAACGAGAGAAAGCTCCGAGAGGAGCAACGCGATAAAGGCGAGACGTTCGATTACGCGTGTAACTGAAAACATGGAATAACAGTGCGATACGAAGAGTCATTTCATTTGCGCGTTTTACTCGATTACCTTTCTTTCCTTTTAACCGTGATCGACATTAAATCATAATCAACCGTACACATATTCTTTCTTTTTTATTAATATATATTATTGATAATATATATAGATATATAGATATATAGATATATATATAATAATAATATGATTGTGACATCAACAGTCGCTTTTTGCCATTAAACTTAACCCGATTTGAAGCTTGACATGTAGCATAAGCTTGACATAAAATATCTTTCTCAAACGCAACTGTCCGGTATAGAAATCCGCTCTGACGTTCGCTCAGTTTAATGACAAAGTCACCTAAGAAAAACGAACCGAAAGGAAAAAGCAAAGTAGAGAACCGGAAATTAGTAAGAAAAAGATGCATTAAACTGCGCGAAAATCGCGAAGGGAATTTCATCGTGCGGAGAACCTGTGCTCGAGAAAAGATATCGTCGAAACGACTTTAGACATGTACAGTTGTTACAAGAGAGAGTACGTCGTTCACATCGGAATCGACATACTTGGCCATCGAAATGAAAAATATAACAAAACGCGAAAGAAAAAGAAAGAGAAACAAGACAATTAACGGTAGAAATAACGGGGAAAAATGAGAAAGTTCGAGTCCGATGTGCGACAGTGTAATACGTAGATGTTATACGGCATGTAACTCGTAAGTTATACGCAGAGGCACGAAAGTATTGATCTATATACGTGTACAAGATGTACCGTTAAGAAAAACAACGATTCGCTTTTCGATCAAAAACGGTAAAGGAACGGAAAAGAAGCGGTGAATCAAACGGTTAAAAAACGGTAGAAAAATGGTAAAAAAATGCCGGTGAAAATGTGGAAAGGTCGTATTATGTCGAGAGTTCGTTTTCGCTCGAAAAGGGTGAGTTCGAGGCGGAGACGATTTCTCGCGTGCCTCGGTGGTGGTACTCGCTTGCTTTCATAGTGGAACAGTTGGCAAAAAGGGTATCGATTTAATAACGCGTTAGTTCGATCGATTCCGATTAAACTTGCAATCCATAGGTGTATTGTATGATATTTTTCTCGCTTACTTCTAACATTGATCCATTGCTCTCATTGTGCAAGGAGAAACGTACGAGCTTTTTACTTAACACGCATCCGATATCGGATTAACTGCGATAAGAAGGACGTTTCGTCGCGCGAGTATCACTTTTGGTAATCGATGCGATGATCCGAACGATGGTGGCCGATGTGTCCGTGGGAAATTTCCAAATTTATCACGCCTCTACGTGCAAGCTTCTTCGTCTCGACTAAAGCCTTCATCACGCTTAACTTACATATACTTACGCTTTGTCATCTCGAACGATCGATTATTATCGATAAAAGCTCAACGAATCTGGCCGTCGTTAACCCGTTTAACGAAATTTTCCTCTCTCTCTCTCTCTCTCTCTCTCTCTCTCTCTCTCTCTCTCTCTCTCTCTCCCCCCGTATTTTCTTATAGTTAATTTCGCACTCTGTATATACGAGAATACGAGATTTCTCTGTATAAGGCAACCTCGGATGGCTAGTGCTCTAGTCTTTTTCTTTAGATAGAAATCGTTAGCCACTGTCGACATATCGGTCACCTTTATCGCGTAAGAAACGAAGCGAAACGACACGATACGACACGATACGATACGATACTGATACGATACGAAAAAAAAGGCAACGGAATATAAAAATAATGAGAAAAAAGAGCGAGATAGAGAAATTATTGGTCGAAGGATGGATCGTTGTTTACACGAAAGATCATAAGAATATAAGTTTCTTCTACGGAGACCCTGTCGCAGGGTAAAAAGAAGCGAGAGGGCGGTCCACCGACCGGAGCTACGACAGGACCGAACGAGATTGTAACCTGCACCAATTGTGGACCCAACCCTTGCACGCACACGGCCACCAATGGATGCACAGCCGAGGTATGTTAATTACCTATGCATATCAGCCTCGAAACATCTAACTTCCTGATTTCGAGAATCGATATTCGCCACCCGATCGGTATACGTATATCATGGATACGTGACTAGCCTCGTTGCTCAGTCTATCATTTGTTATCCTTATCTTTCCGATCCTCGTTCTTGCCCCCGTATCCGTATCGAACACCTTTAACGACCCTTCGATCTTCGTATTTCAGCTAAGAAAAAAGGAACCGCCGCATCCGATAAGAGTGGCAAAGACGATCGACGTGATAGCAAGAATTACCTTTCCGGTCGCCTATTTCATGTTCCTCACCTTTTTCTTCATCCACTACAAGGGCACCTCGTAGACGTGGACACCAGAGGCGACGACGTTCGAAAGAAATCCACCATTGATCATCGACTAAGACCGGTCCCACGCGGCGTGATTTTGTTTAAATTCGTTTTAAATTATCAAGGAGAATTCGAGGCAAATCGAAAGAAAAGCGGGAAGCGCGACACGGAAATCGGCAGGTCGTTTCGAAAGTGTGTTTAATTCGAGGAAGATGAACGTCGCATGAACTCGATGATCGAGTCCAAGTGTTCGGCGATTTTTTCTCCGCTCGAAGAATCGGAGCATAATGTCGGAAAAGGTCGGGAAAAGTGTTTCGAAATCAATGTCGAAATCGAGTCACCTCATCACGTTACGTGGCTGATATTCGCAGAGAGAATAGGTTAACGAGATATGGAAAAGCGTCGATCGGCACGTGATTAAGCGAAGATCGTACCGAAGTAGCTGACAGTCCTTTGCCGTGGAAGGAAACGTCGTAAACGGGAAAAGCTCGAATTGGTGGATTCGCCTCTTCATCTTTTCTCACATGTGATAATTCTTAAAAGCACTATTTATCGAGAAAGCTTGATCCGACGAAAGGCGTATTTATAAACGGAAATAGAAAATGAAAGCGAGAAAGAGTGAGTTAAGAGGATACAGTGAGAGGGAGAGAAAGGGAGAGAGAGAAAGAGAGAGCGAGCGAGAGAGAGAGAGAGAGAGAGAGAGAGAGAGAGAGAGAGAGAGAGAGAGAGAGAGAGAGAGAGTAAACAAAGACGCGGACACACTCTTCACGATTTTTTCTTCTACTATCGGGTAGTGATGTTAATTCGGGGATGCTTCTGAAAACTAGCTAAAAGGAAATCAAATTTAATTACCTAAGGAATGTTATACTTGTAATCTCACTACGAATAGGTAAGGTCGATCTAAGTGTCGTCCATGAAATCGCTAACTCGTGATTCGCCTTTTACTTAAATATCGACCTTTTTTCTGTACTTTAACGATCACGATACCGTGGCAAGATCAACGTTATCGCAAGTTAGCTCTATATTCATAGACATTTAAAAAAAGACGTTCGCTTTCGATTAAGGGAGCAGGACTGCAAAGCATACAATTCCGTTGTACAAAAAGAAAATACACGCGCACATACACATACATATATACATGCATACATATACACGGACAGACAGACATATATACATACATACAAACATACACAACTACACACATAAATATAGTTAATCAATCGTCGTTTCATTGAAGCTTTTCACAGTAGCTACCGCGTTACCGCGTATTCGAACGTACTATGTACGATATACATATATCTTTTCTCGATCATTCAGGGTAGCTTTCCTATCGATAGCTTTTACGATTTATATTCTATCTGTATGACCGACGCAATTCAAAGAAAAAAAAAGAAAAATGTTCAACAAACTTTCGATAAAGAGTACTATGACATAGGGAATTCGGGTGATGATATAATTATACGTAATATAATCCTCCGATTTCTCTTTTCTTTCTATATTTTTTTTTTCTTTTTCTTTTCTCTTTCTTTTCCGATGAAATTTGAATACGCGAACAAAACTCGATCGATGCTCGATGAAAATCAGCGAGAAAACGATAATACGCATAGGGAGGAATTAACTTAATACGGGTAAAGCTTGCAATTAGATGTAACAAAGTGCCCAATATTCGATCCGCCAGCAACGCTGACGCTTTGCCCGCGAGAGAGGAACTTAGGAAGAACATAGGAACAAAAACGAAAGTTAATTACGTAACTCTATACCCGTCGGGATAATGAACTTCAAAGGAAGAAGTAGCGAAACGACGAAGAAAATTTAGAATGTAATTTCAAAGTTAACACATTCGACATTTCTTCGAGTAACCCGTGCATCCTTAGATACTATCGACGCGCTATTGTTATTGTTATTCTCATTATTGTTATTATTATTATCAATTATCATCATCGTTATCATCGTCATCGCCGCCATTATTATTATTATTGTTACAACAAAACCAACTACTACTACTACGACTACTATTACTACTACTTCTACTATTACTTCTACTACTACTACAACTACTGCTACTACTATTACTATTACTACTACTACTACTATTACTATCGCTATTATTACCATTAAAAAATAACTATTACTACTACTAAATACCGCTACTACCGTACTACTATATCGTTATCGCTATTTGTAAACATTATTCTTATTACGAACTTTCTGTGAAATTATACGAAAAAATGTGGCTAAAGAAAAAACATCGAGCGAGGATGATTTCGAATCGAACGAAAGCCACTTAATTCTTCAGCAATATTAAATCGCAGACCAAACTATTCCATCGCCTATCGTGCTTTCACGGAATTAGCCGCGAATCGCGGTTATTCGCGTGTTCCGGGTAATCGCGAGCCGATCGTTAAGAAAGTTTTCTTCGAGCGAAGGATTAAAGGAGGAAAAAAAAAAAGAAATTTAACGATTTCAGCAAGCTCAACGTGTAAATCTTACACGAAAAACAAAAACGTATTACGTATTACGTGTTTAGAGTAATCAGAATTAATCCCGTATAATTACATCGATCGCAAACGCATCGCTTCACCTTGTCCTCGATTTTAATTTTCATCCTTCGCGTTACGATTGATGGTTCGTAGCCGGATCACGCACGCGAGTATTATGTTCGACGAGAATTTGAGCATTTTTTCTTTCTCCCCTCTTTCCTCTGCCCTTTTTTATTCAGAAAGATGTGACCCGTGACTTTGCAACTTAACGAGCGACACTGGGCGACCGATGTAATTGTACCGCATCGCTATATTTATTACAATTACGATAATTAGGGTCGTAGGTAATAATGTTAAAAATGCTACGGGCATCGTAAAACAATCGAAAAGAAGCTTCTCTTATTATTATGGCTCCGAGTTAAGAATATTCGACGTATAAGAGAATAACGCGTAATCGACACAACGAATATTGCGTAGAGCCCGAGTTCGCCGATCAAGGAACGAACGATTCGATTCGCGTAGAGGGAAAATTATATTTCACGACGAGATGAAAATATCTCTTTATCCAAACTCGGTGAATTTTCTTGGTCTATCGAAGATTAGAAACCAAAGGCAGGAAAGAGAAGAGGAAAGGAAAAGGATTTTTGGAAAAATTGGCCGAGATTGGCTGGCGACGAATCGATGAAAAAGTGATGATCATTGACTACCTATTGCTACATATGTTTTATACGCGTTGTCATCTGCCACGAATGAACAAGCAGTCGTTTAGATGATAGGAAGCGTTGATAAATAAATTAATTAATGTCGTTAATGTTTAATACTCCACGGACCAAAACACGTAATCCTAAATCTTTATCGTCGTGTAATTAGATGCACTTGTGCAATGCCTCCTACGAGAACGCATAGTAGAGAGTCAAATTCACCTTTCGTTTCGCACCGATTTGTCCTTGTCGGCGCCTCTATTCTTGTCCAACTATACACAATTTACATACGTGTATGTACGCATACTTAATAATCAAAGAAAAAGATAACGATCGTCGAATATATATTACTATCGAAATTACCATGTTCGCATACTTCTTAATTTGTATTACTACCGCTAACATTCCTAATGTAACGGATTAACGCACTATTCTATTTAACGCAAAATATCGTTACATTAAGCGAAACTGTAATTAACCGAGTCTCTCTTCTGCGAGAAGCCTATTTATTTTTTCATACTCTACTTATCATATATATACATACGTATTGAATGTTCGGTCAATGATGCTGATCAAGACAGTGCTGAAAATCCTGTTACAGGAAAATCGCGAAACGAAGGGTGAATCATTGTCGAGTAAGCAAACGTTTCGAGCTTTATCGTCATCGTTGTCGTCGACGTCGTCGTCGCCGTCGCCGTCGTCGTCGTCGTTGTTGTCGTCGTTCTCATCGTTGTCGTCCTCCTCATCGTCCTCATCATCGTCATTGTCGTCATCGTCGTCGTCGCCGTCGTCGCCGTCTTCGTCGACTAATTTTTTGAGATAAATTCTCCAAAACAACAGCGATACGTTGCCGGCGAACAGATTCGACGGTTTGATCCTTTTTAGGGGTTTAGACAGCTTTCACTGATGCGTTTTGGCTGATTTTTAATGTAACGCTGTTATTATATCGAAAAGTTATTAGTCGAAAGTCTATTTAATAGATTCGTTTTAATCCGCATTCTCGTAAATGATAACGCAAACGTTTTACGACGCGACTCGCCGGATCGAGACACACGGATCCATTGAAAAATTGTTAATCGCAGTAGAAGTAGAATTCATTTCCCTAACCAACGACGAACTGAAAGATCGTAATGTAGAACATCGAACAAACGAGAGAAGTTGTAGTGCGAAAGAAGCGCTTTTGTTAGAAGCAAAAGAAGACCGGTGCGAGCCGTAAAGAGTTAAATAGTTAAAGGTATCTCCGTTCTGTGTTTCGCATCGAAACTTTCTTAGGCTAATCGCTATTGAGGGATATTTCGTCGCGTGGGTGGCTTCTAGCGCCAACGGAGTCTAAACCACGCGAATTCGCACATATTTCGGTACAACGCGAAAGAGGAGGCCACCTTTGTTGTTTAAAAAATTATTCGATTCCATTCGATCCTTAGCAAGTAATTGTATCCTTGTAAGATTGTGTTTTAATTAATAATATCTCCGATAAATCGTCGACAACGTATTATAAAACCAAAGCTACTTGTTTCGTTTCCCAGAACAATACACGGTTCACGTTAATTAGTTTCGTTTTTCACTAAACTCGCGAGCATTTTCCCAGTTTGTAACGCGTGATTCAATTACCAATATCATTTCATGTACCCGTATCTTTCGAAGCATGTACCATGCATAATCTTGTTTCGTTGAATGCGATACATTTAATTACGCTTATATTCTTTCTCGACTAAACGAAGAGGAAACGAAAAATGAAGTCATTCAGTGTGCCATTGAAACGTCGCGGAACGCTTAAAGATAGCTAGAAGTTCTATCGTAGGAGATGAAATATGGATAAAATCGTGCTGATTATCAAACGAAGACGGAAAACAAAGTTTCAAAAGCGATTGTTGCGTATCCTATGGTATTATATGTATGTATGCATCGATCAACAAATAATACGACAAATGTTTTTGCACGAGGAAAGAAAGAAAGAAAGAAAGAAAGGAAGAAAGAAAGAAAGAAAGAAAGAAAGAAAGAAAGAAAGAAAGAAAGAAAGAAAGAAAGAAAGAAAGAAAGAAAGAAAGAAAGAAAGAAAGAAAGAAAGAAAGAAAGAAAGAAAGAAAGAAAGAAAGAAAGAAAGAAAGAAAGAAAGAAAGAAAGAAAGAAAGAAAGAAAGAAAGAAAGAAAGAAAGAAAGAAAGAAAGAAAGAAAGAAAGAAAGAAAGAAAGAAAGAAAGAAAGAAAGAAAGAAAGAAAGAAAGAAAGAAAGAAAGAAAGAAAGAAAGAAAGAAAGAAAGAAAGAAAGAAAGAAAGAAAGAAAGAAAGAAAGAAAGAAAGAAAGAAAGAACGAACGAACGAAAGAGGAGGGCTCTGTGGTTGTTAAAAATATCGTGGAAGCTGTGAAAAATAGTAGAAAGAAGAAAATGAGCAGCGACAATTATTGGACTTTTGCGATAGCATAAACGTGACGTGTATATTCAGTTAATTTTCTATCCGATTCTACTCTTGTTATTTTTGTACATTTCCACTACATCTATCTCGATGGCACAGATATGTAGAAAGTACGGATACCCGTGAATCTTAACGCGAGCATAAATTAAAAGTATTCCGATACGCGACATCGGTAATCGCTTATCTATTGATTTGCGTTATAAAATACTCTACGTTTGGGAACATGTACACGTTACGAAGATGTACGAAGGAGTCGGTAGTAAGAAATGGTAATCGAGATATCCGAGAGACGGAAAAAACCGTGTTAGACGAGCCTTATAAATGTTACTATATTACCGATCGATAAGTTCGAGTATTATATGCAATTTCGGAAAAAAGATTCTCTTAGCGTAGGATTAATTATCGCATCGGTGATCCGATATAATGTTCACCGTTACTGTCTATCAACACGTTATTATTTATTATTACAAGCTCAACTATTCTATGAATGTCGTTATATCGTTAAGTTTACCGTCCTTTCTCCGCCATTTTGTTCATCGTAACAGAAATTTTATTATGAACCGTTATCGATAGTATCATCATTGCCATCGCGTAATTATATATGACAATTGATGTTTACCGTTGCGATCGTTATTTGTAATTATCGCAGTTACATATTATGCACGTTTAACTTCAAAGGGACTTACGTGCTATGTTAGGGACAGGAGAATGCAAGATGCAGAAAATAAACAAAATGCTTTGTTATTTACAAGGCGCGGAGTGAATGCACGACTATTTTTGCAATATTTCACGCAAATTCTTAACGCGATTAACGGAGGAAGGAAATACATAATGTATAGTTGTAATCAACTTTTTTCAAAAGGCTTTACAAACACGCAACGACTTTTTCCTTTACGATCAAAGTGAAATAAAAAAGTCGAAAAAAAGAAAAAAAGAAAAATTGATTGATCAATTATAAAGCAGTTAATAACGTATAAGCGACTTTCTTTCTGTCGTAAAAAATTTACAGTGTACAATGAAAAATTAATGGAAAGGTTCATTTGCTATTTACATTCTCTTAAATACATCAGAGATGCAAAATTCAAATTATCGTGACTATTTTTTAAGAAAAACATTAATTTACATGATATAAGAAATGCGTGTACGTAAACTTTACTTACGCATTACCGACGCAGTATGTAAAATATAATTATGCCAATATGCACAATGAATAATCATTTTTGCGACCCAATCGTTGCAATGATATAAGCATCGGTAATGATAAAATTACGAATGCATACTCAGTAAGTGCGTTGATAAATCGTTTCTAATGGTAAGCGTAATTGATTAATTATTATATCGTAACGACGATTGATTATCTGATTTATCGGCTGTGTTTGTAACGTACGTGATTAAGTATTAAATTACAACTTAAATATCAACGTGATTTTTTCTTCTAATCTTCTTGAGATTCATCATATTCATACCTTATAATGCATTTTAAATTAAAAAAAAAGATCAGGGTACCTTTCATATAAAATTAGAAAACAACTTTATTTATTATAAATCATTCGTGTTTAACTCTACTTAGTGCGATATACGATTTCTTTGTAGATAAATCGTGCCAACCCACTGGACCTCTTTCACAATCTGCACATGCTAAATATTTTACGTTGCCTACTGTATGTGAAACACCAATATTTTCAAACGTGTACATATCCTCCACCAACCAATAGTCGGTTATCATTTCCTGTTGATCCGCTTCACCTTCTCCCTTACGATGTATATAGGGTAGATTAAACTAAAATGGTATAATACAAACCTTAACTTTACTACTAAATATTTTGCATAATATTTTATGTTTGGCATAATTGCAAAGGAACAAATTACAGAAATATCACGAAATAAATAAATTTTGAGGTTAGGTCCGTCACAAAATACAAATAGAAAATATTTATGTATCTACGCAATTGTGTAGCGTTCAAGGAAATTTTAATAAGTAACAAAATCTTTTTTCATTTAATTTCTACATTAATTTTTCACATTAAAAATGGTAAATTCCCACCTCGATATTAATTAGCCGGGCTGCACCAGCATTGAGCATTTTTGATGGACAAAATGTGCAGTAAACTTTCAACTTGTTCTTTTCATCTTGATCCTTCAGTATACTGATATCCCTGCTCGTGGACATATCTTTTTATTTCAAACTTCTTTTCGTTCGAAACTTATAAATATTAGTTACACAAGTATTGACGTTAATAATGTTGACACTTCAAACAAAAAATACTGGTCGAACAAGAATCGCAATCAGAAATGCTCGATGACAATTCGATAGTCGAACGACTAAATTTTGTTTATCGACGACAGCTTCAAATCAATGTGTATAAGATTATTTCTTATACAGAAAAATGTTTTCCTTAAAAATATTTTTAATTTTTTCATGAATATTGTTACAAACCTCAAAATTAAAGTAAAACGTATTTCTTATTTGATCGGATCATATATCTCTTAGGAACATATTTTTATATGAAATTAAGTCACTTGTTGTAAACAGTAATATAATCGTTAGTTCGTTCCATTTCTTTTTTGTCTATTAATCTCCAACCATATTCGTTAAATGTTTTATCAAACGGCATTGGATCCGTCCAACGATGTTCGTCTGCTTTCGGTCCAATGACAAAAATAAGATTTCCTGTATAATTTTTCATATAATTGCAAAAAGCAGATGCATCATTAAAATAACAAAATAGGAGAGCATATTTATTTGATAGAAAAAAGTTATTTGTATTATTTTCACGAATGAAAACAATATTCTTTAAAAATAATGGTGGTGAATATTTACTACACCACCACGAGCGATCTAATTCTACACCGATCACATCTAAACCTTGAATAAAATAATTAATCATTAAAATTACGTTCAAAATGTCGATTAATGTATACAAAAATTCTATTTTTTAGATAAATCTTACGAAAATCTTACCAGAATATTTTTGAAACAACCATTCTAATAAACCGCAGCCGCAGCCTATGCTTGCTAATCCAACCAGATTGTATTTCTTAATTAATTCTTTTAAAAAATATAAGTCATTAACAGTTGGTAGAACCCAAAATAATCTGCTTTTGTTTAATTTATTTAAAGTACAATTTAAAGTAACAATATCCATCCACTTTTCTTCACTATAAAGTGTTAAAATTTGTTCATCGATGTTTTCGTTAACCATGTCTTTAACCAGAAGATATCTTTAAATTGATTTTAATAAAGCACTATTCTTATTAATACGTACTTGCTCATTGTTTATTAATAGACCGCAAAATTTGTAGATGAAATTTCTAAATTACGTAATATAGTAATATATGTATATTGATAATATATCGATAATGCTTACAGTACATCTGTCGACAAATTTTTTATTCATATATTATTACCTAAATTAAAATTATATCAAGTATTTGATGTTCCTATACATAAAATTTGATTCTTTAATAAATAATTCATATTACAAAATTCATTGATGATAATAATAGTTGTATAAAAAATTAAGAATATAATAGATTACACTGTGTACTAAGGCACTTTTAAGGAAGCATTTTAACATGCATCATGATACACGTGTGCACACACACGCACGCACACATACACACACACTCGCATTTGTTAAAAATTATATTGTTCACTATTTTTAATTTAAATTTAATTCCTTAATTGCATAATGAATATCATCTGTAGAAACATTTAATAAAATCTTTTGATATATATCATTTTTCGAGTGTTCACATATTAATAATCTATTAGCACCTAATCTTCCACAAATAGCAAGTATTTCTGTTACCGAAGGTACTTCAATGCCTGTACAAAAATGGAAAGAGAATTAGAATTTGCTTTTAAATATTTTCTAGTATATTAGATTGAACAAACATACCATCGAAAGAGCATAGCGATTCAAGTTGTTTGTACGCATCTTTAAAATATACTTCCTCAATCGAAGTTCGCGTGACTTCTGCAGACATCGCTTGTAAAAATATTTGCTCCATCTTTGAACAGTGTTTTATGGCCTGCACTTTTGCAGATGCGATCATTTCAGATACAGCTTCTGTTACATCCTGAAGGGATATTGTTTCAGCACTTTGCGATTCCGCAATTTCCACAGCACGACGGCATATGTCCAAAGCTCGTCTAGCATCTCCAGATACAGCAGAAACTTTTCTAGAATTAAATATTTGTTTGTAAATAAATTTAACATGTGATAATAATTTATACTGTATATTGTATTAAGTATTATAATACCGTGCAACAAGCTGTATAGCTTCATTTCTAAAACCATAAAAATCCTTAAGTCTAGACATTACTATTTCTTGAAGTTGTTTGTAATTATAAGGCTGAAAAGTTAATCGTGTTAAACCTAATCGTGATGTAACACGACCCATTAAAACTCTTTCAGGTAGATCCATAGTATTAGCTATAGTAATAACAACTAACTGTGCTGTTGACTTTGTTGGCCAATCTAATAAATTGTAAACAACATCTTGACGTTTTGTACACAAGAAATCAAGCTACAACAATAATATATGTTAACAATAAATGAGGACAATATCTATATATATTGTGAGATATTGAAAAGAAGTCATACTTCATCTATAAGAAGCAATGTCATTTTAGAAGTAGTACTGTGAAATCTTTTTTCAAGAATATGATACGATTGCTCCCAAGTTGCTGTTTTACCATCCAACTGTTTTAGAATTTGTACATAAGCTTGTCTTGGCTCAGTTAGTTTCATACCATTAATTGCAACATAATTAAAATCATCTAATTGTCCTTTAATTATCAACTTTTGTAAGCACCTAATAACTTCATTTACAGTTGCAGTTTTACCTGTCCCTGGTACTCCACTTATGTATATACATCTACAATTTGTTTTTAATTTAGTGATCCAAGTTTTTCATAAAATAATTTTTTTAACATACCCTCCATTTTTGTCTTCCAACTTCCCTCTAAGAAATGTAAAGATATTATTAAATTCCTCTTCTCTACAAGGCAGTGATTTTGGAACAGCACTAACATGTAACCTAGATTTAGCCTCCTGTAATGGAGTAGTTGGTTTCAAAGGAACATTATTTCGTTTTACTAATGATGGTGTTAAATTACTATGTTTTACTTTTATTTTATGAGACTTCGGAGTACTCAAATGAGTTTCTTCTAAATGTGACTCTATGCTTTTCTCTACACTATGTTTTATTTGTGGTATTTTCCTTGTAGATGAAACTTTAACACTTTTGTATGTATCGGATAAATATTCATCCCCTGTACTACTGCTTCTCTTATTGTCAAATTGAACACCTGTCTCTGTATTTTCAGAAATTACCTTCTTTTGCTTATTCAATCTGGTAGGAGTAAAGTTTTTAATTGGTGATGAAATTTTAATCCGTTTATAAATATCAACCAAACAGTCATCCTCGCTATTCCTGTTATTGTCATTAACATATCGAATATTCTTTTGTGTATTCCCACAATTTGTTCTCTTTTGTTTATTCAATTTTACAGGTGTATTATTTATAGGTGCTGATATTAATGAATCTTGTTTCTGAGTTATCTCTTGTATTTTTGAGCTATGATCCAACTTATGTCTACTCTTAGATTTATTAGATTTTTTTAATGACTTTACTTTGAATATTATATCTGTATAGCTACCATTTTCTCCATCTCTTGTAGAAGGAATACGATTTCGTTTATTATTGTTTATATTCAAATGTCTAGGATTAACTCCTAAATCATGTTTACTATCTGAATTATTGGAAGCCTTATTGTGCGGTTGCTTCTCTGATTGCTTTTTATTTTTGAGATTATATATAATAGAATTGACAAGTAATTTATCCTCATTATAATTAATATTTTTTCTACTTCTTAAAGATGGAGAATTTATTGGAGTACTTTCTGAAAAATTTAAAGTATCACAATGATAAAAAGAAAGTCTTAAAGGTGGCTTTCTGTTTCTACTCCCTCTTTCTAATCTCTCTGTTTCTAATCCATTTTCAATTTGTTTCTCTACCAATTTCTTACTATTATTTAATTTACCCGTTGTAAAATTATCTTTGCTATCAGAACAAGATCCTTCACTTTCCATTTCTGAATAACTTTTCTTCTTTTGTCTGTAAAATCGTTTGTGGGATTTATGAATAGCTTTCTCATATTCAGAGTCTGTATCAATTTTGTATAAGCTTTGTTCTGTGGATCTTCTAAGTTTAATTCTAAGAGAACTTTTTTCTTTATGTAAATTATTGATTTTTTGTAATGTATTCTTATAACTTTGAAACACATTTTCTGTATCTGAAGATGCATCTACAATATGTTCTACTATATTTTGTACTTTGGAACTTTTCTTTTTTCTCAATGTAATTTCATTAATATTGTCACATGATTCTCCTTCTCTACTAGAATTTGATTCTGTATCAAGTATTGTTTTTATCTCATTCTCTGAACATTTATTTAATCTTGAGGTCATTTTAATTTTTCACTTCGACTAAATAATCTTTTTAATAAATTATATTTTACTAGTCGCAACGTTTCGTTTACTTAATTGAACATGAAATATTCGAACAATAAAATTCTTGTTACATTTCACCTCTTTCATGTTTTTCCACAACATGAATTTTTTGTTATTTTTGTAATATACATATAACTTTTTAGTATTTATGCTCTAATTCAAATCTTTCTTCATATATGATCATAAATAACGTAGTTTATTTGAATTACCTTCGTATAGTAGATGTGTTCAAACTTTAATGCTATCTAGTGTCAATTGTAAGATTTATAATTGGAATGCGTTCATAGGTTTGCGTAGTATATTTTGTTTAGTTATCGCAGAAATTACTTTCGTTTTCAATAAACCACCTTTCTAATAAATTTTGAATCAATTTTCATTTTAATCTATCAGTATGGATGAAGATATGCGTACTCTTTGGTGTGGAAATCTAAGTGAAAAAGTAACAGAAGAAATTCTGTACGAATTATTCCTACAGGTTTGTAAATTCAAATATCTACGGAAAAAATACGGAAAGATATTTCCCAGTAACATTTAGTAAAATTAGGTATTTAGAAAATAAGGATTAATTTTCAAATCAATTTTATTTTTCTTTTTTAATATAATTTTAAGGTTATACTATTTTGCGTAAATGTCTAATTACATGATTTAATGTTACACACTAACCTCATTAACTTTGAATATACATATTAGCTTAGATTTGTTTGTACATTTTGGATATATATTCAACTGTAAAAGTAATTATAGTTTTACTGTTGCAAAATTTGTGTTAAAATTTAATATTTCATAAAATATTTTCTGCAATGTTATAGGGTGGGCCTGTACAAAAAGTTTCTATTCCTAAACATCCGAATGGCAAGCAGAGATCTTATGGATTTGTAATTTATAAACATATTACTTCTGTATCCTATGCTTTAGAGCTATTTGATGGTACATGCCTATATAATCGTCCTCTTAATATCAGCCTAAAGAAAAACATAGAATTGTCACAAATTACCCAACCACAGGATCATTTTATTGATTTCAATCATTGGCTTCAGTTAGGTGAAGAAGTGTTATTAGGGAATGATATGTCTCATTTGAAAGGAAATACATTTGGGATGAATATGATACCAACCATAGATTCACGCATGAAACAAACAGATAATTATTCTTATAAAGATGATAGGAGATCTCGACGGGTACACCCCTATAATAGGGAACAACACAAAAGTAGTAATCACCATAAGAGAAGCCACTATTCCAAACATGATTATAGAAGTAGTAGACATAATTATTAATCTCTACAGTTATTAATATAGATAGGTTATAAGAACATTTATTGATATATCTGTAATAAAAATATTTTTTGCTTATTTTTATAAAAAATATAGAATTTTCTGTAGTTTTATGTTCTATTTTCTAAGAAAAATTGTACAATGTATTAAAATTTCTTGATATATCTGTTTATGATTCATATGCATATTGTACCAATTTCAGTTCATCTACTAAATTTAAACTAAATTAAGATTAGTATTGAATAAAATAACCGTTTTTTCCATATATTATATCAATCATTAGATGTATAACAATAGCTATATGATTTATGACATTTTGTATGGTTTATATTAACTTTTACATCTTGTTTAATTATACGTGCGGCTTTTTCGGCAATCATTATAACTGCAGCATTAATATTACCGCTTGGTAAAGTTGGAAGAACAGATGCATCAATCACATATAAATTTGTTGTACCATAAATCCTACAAAAAAATAATTTATGTAACACTTGTATAAAGAACAGAACTGTTTTACATATAAAATTAATAAATTACTTAAATGTTTGATCGACAACATCACCCATTCGACATGTACCAGCAGGATGATATGAAGTTAAAGTTAAATGTTGTATATAACATTCCCAATATTTCGTACTATCAAATATTTCGTTTTCACAACCAGGAAAATGCTTTTCATGAATAGTTGCACCAACACTTTTCATGGCATTTGTCCCAACAAGTTTTTTCACAAATTGCAACCCTAAAAATATGTAATACACATGCAATTTTATTTCAAACAATGAATTATATATCTTATCTTATATTAAATTTTATAATCCATATTACCATCTACAAGAACTGCAATATCATCTTTATTTGATAAATATTTTGGATCAATTAAAAGTGGATCAAAAGAATTACTGCTACTTAATTTAATTTCTCCCTTACTTTTTGGATGTAACAGTACTGGAGCAATTGTTATTGTATTCTTGTATAAATTAGGCGCAAAATATTCATTGTATACCTATAAAATGACATATATAAAATTAATTGTGTTAATAGATAGTACATAAAATTTAGGTAATTGTAAATCATTTTGTAATGTACTTCATCAGAAATTCCCATAGCTTCTTTTAGAACAATACCATTATCCCTTGTTACTCCAAGTGGCATTACCATTATTTGTAAATCTGGTATACTTGATTTATTTTTCTGAATAGAACTATGAAAAGTTCCCAAAACTTCAACTCCTGTAAATGTCCAAGGTCCTAATATAAAACATATAAAATATATAATATGGATAATGAAAATTAAGAATTTGTTATTTTAAATAAATTTTACCTTTTCCAAAAAAAAAATAATTTAGTGCTGACATAGGATTCAATGTATTACTCATACGGAGACTTATGCTTGTATTAAGCACAATTAAGTCAATTCCAGTAAGCACATGATCAATTAAATGTTGACCAACTGGTAAATCATTAATTACATTTATCTAAAAATTATATAAATTATTACATTATTACAAAAAGTAAATCAACTTGTACAAAAATCAATATGTATAAATAAATTTTACATTTAAATCTTCTAAGTGTTTCTTTGGTCCAATACCAGACAGCATTAATATTTTTGGAGAACCAATAGCACCAGCACAGAGAATAACACCTTTTTCTGCCATTGCTTTAAATGTTTTATTTAATGCAACAAACTGAACCCCTACTGCTCTATTTGATTGCATTAATACCTTAAAACAATTAATAGTAACATAATTGTAACTAATTTAAAAAATTAAAGTTGTTATAAATTTAGTTTCAAACCTACATTTTCTACATAAGCATGAGTAATAATAGTCAATTTATTTTTCAAATTTTCATGTAATAATTTATCCGTACTCCACCGTTTTCCATTTTCCATAGATAATTGCACTTTCATAAAACCTAAATTAATAGAATGATAAAATCATAAAAATCATTTGTTCCCATAATAATTACCATTCTTTAAATTATCATTGATATTGCCAATATCTTGGTGCAATTCTTGCAATCCTTTTAAAATTATGTCAGCAAGACCTGTATTCCATTCTGAATCACTTACAGGTATTGGACCACCATTTTTTTTAATAGGTTCTAAAAATAATTTTAGACTATAATAATAATAGCAAATCTAAAAAAACAACAAACTTTCACAGGTACCAGTAAAATCCGGAAACCAATCATTATAATCTAAAGGATGTCCTCGTACATATAGCATATAATTTAATCTACTGGTTCCACCAAGTATTTTACCCATTGGCCATTTGCTTTGCTATAAACAAATCCTTGATAACATATGTAATTAAATGACATTTTATGATCAATTATATATTATACATTGTTCTTTAAACCCTTGCAAGCATGCTGTTGTGGTACAGTAATATATTTCCAGTCATATGGAGTATTTTGAATTAGGGGAGCCAAAAGTGGGATATCTAGAAAAGGTGGGGCAGTTCCTCCAGCTTCAAGCAATAATATTGTATATCCATATTCAGTTAGCTTTGTAGTTAAAATTGCACCTGCTGTACCAGCTCCAACTAAATAGGAAAATGATAATTTTACAATAAATTTATTATATAATCACATTTAAAATGTTTATTGTAAATACACGCGCGCGCATACATACATTTGTTACACACATATAACTTACCGATAATAAAATCATATAGTTGGAAATCTTTAATATCATTAAAAAACCACTGTTTGTAAATATCAAAAAAATATAAAAGATTAAGATAATTAGAAAATATAAATACTATCAAACTGGTAATCGTAAATATAATAAACTGTGTACATGCAAACATTATAATAGCATTACAAATTGAGGTTAAGAAATGTTAGGAATGAATTTCTTTCGGTATGATATATAGTTTTCAAAGATTACAATAGAAACGTTATTGCTGTATATAAATATCATCAGCATAGAAGTACTTATTCCGTTATTTTCAATACATACTCAATTGCGTAATCACATATTAATAAAAAATAAAAAGCTTGCATAGGATATGAAAAAGGATAGAAAATATTTTTAGAAGAGTATAAAAAATTTATTAAAAATTTGATTGTATACAATATTACGGTATGCATTCCGTTGCAACAGCAATTGGCCATGTAACAGGACCTTTTAATATAATATCTTCTAACAAGGATTTTATTTTTACAAATCTTCGTTTAAATTCTAGACCACAGCCCTTAGATAATCGAAAATCAACTAATATTTTTCCATCCATTTCAACAATATTTGCTTTAAAAACTAAAGGCATTTTTCTTCTATCAACCGCTGATATAGTAATCTGAAAAAAATAATCATGTGTATTTATGTATTATTTTTCATTTTAAATGATATTTCAATATATATTCTAATTTCAATTTCAATTTAGTTTCGCAGCTTACCGTGCCGAAATTATTAATACGACATGTATAATTTTCATTTTTTAAAGAATTTAGTAATCTTTTTATGGTTGTTTCCAACTCTGTTTTAACGAAAAATCTTGTCATTCGTCGTACCAATCGTTGGAATGTATTTTGCTGTAAATACAAAATTAAATGTAAATGAGTAGTGAAACATAAATCACCAAACAACTTTAATGGTTCAACATTTGTAATTATAACAATATGTTACACTACCTGGCTAGCCTGAGTAAATTGCTTAGTTTGCACTTGTGTACATACTAATAGATCTTCTATATGCGCAGGTTGTGAAAATGAAAACCCGGGCCGTTCTTCTAAGTTAATTTCTACTGCATTAGCATTTTCTAATACAGGCAATTCAGGTTGCGATAAACAGAATCTTGTTAAGTTTTCGTCTTCCATTATTTGCCTTGAATCAGTTTCATCAGGTCGAATATATCCTTCTATACTTCCAGCTATTATACAGAGGTTTTTAAAATTTTATTGATCATCATTTTTTAGTTTATTTGCAATTTATACTTCGATATTCGAAACTATAGCATAAAGAAGTAACAACAGAAGTGAGAATATTAATAACTTTTACTTCTTCATCAACAGAAATTTTTAATATTTTGGATGCTTATGCCATTGCTCTTTGCTCTGGAAATCTAGCTTTATGATCCTTAATTAAAATCATAGAGCTGTATTACCAAAGTAAAGGCAAAAGCTTTGATAATCTTCAAAAATGATGACTATATTCTAACTTGCTTGCTAAAGATTTGCTAACAAAAATAATGTTGTTACATACTTACTCTATGTTGCAAAAAAGTGTTGTATTCAATATCCACTCAGTTAGGTACCAAGCTGCTTTGAGTAATTTAATATGTACTCAGAGTCACTCAGTACCTGACTAAGTAAATATTTGTCTCATATCTTACTCATGGAACATTGTAAAAAACGTCATACATTACAAAGCTAAATAATTTTGTAAAATAATTTTGTATGTAAATTAATGCATACCTTTCTGGAATTTTTTGATGAACCATCTATGTTGCTTAATATCCTTTATGGTAAATCTGGATAGTGGTGAGTGCATAAGAACATTTTTAATCAGAGACAATGAAGAATTATCCAACTTTTTCCATGGTGTAAGAGACATGTATTTTCCATCTCTCCATGCCATATACTCTGGACACTCTGCCAAGGACTGATCCCAAGGCAGTTCTATAGTTTAGATATGGACCAGTTAAAAACTAAGAAATGTAAGTTATGCATTAGACCTAAACCATCAGACTAAAGATCACAGTAGTCTGCATTTTACAAATACAATCATCATCACTGATCATTATCTACATCAATAATTTACATAAAATATTTACAATTAAATGTGAAAAATTAAATGGAGTTTATATCGTTTTATATTGTAATTATGTATATTGACATCATGTTAATATCTATGCAAATTTACCATTGAGACAAAAATAATCATTTACAACAATTTAAAATAAATTTTTCTATAAAGATTACCTCCAGCTAGCAAAGCCACAAGAATTATACCACATGACCATATATCAGCTGGTTCAGCATGATAGGGACGCATTAATACTTCTGGAGCAACATATGGTAATGTTCCACATCTCCTTTCTAAACAACGTTCTTTGCCTTGTAAACGATATATTGTTGCCAAACCAAAATCAGAAACCTTTAAATTATCATGTTCATCTAGTAGTAAATTTTCTGGTTTCAAATCCCTGTGAGCAATACCTTTGCTATGAAGATACTCCACAGCAGATATTAATTGTTTGAAATATTTTTGTGCTTCCCATATTGGCATACCAACATCCGGTTCTATTTTAAATTAAAAAAAAGACTTAATAATATTATAATTTTTTTAATTTTGCTTTGTAGGAATAATATAATATCTCACCAATCCTATCAAAAAGTTCTCCACCTGATGCATATTCCAAAAATATATATTCCATATTAGGTTCACTACGCTTTCCAAAATACTGTATAATATTAGGATTAGAGAGCATACGATGAATTGTTGTTTCTTTACGTACAGTTTGACGAGCATCTGGATGCTTCTCTAAATCTACCATTTTCATAGCAACAGCCTCACCAGTAGACTTGTTTATAACCAATTTTACTCTGAAAATAAAAATTAAATTTAATTCTAACGATAATTTTTAAATAAAGATACAAGTAAAATATTTAACCGTTTCAAGTACAAATATTTTTTTGCATGAATCTTAAATGAAAAATATTTATATAAATTAAACATATATAAACGTACTCGCCATAAGCACCTTCTCCTAAAGTGTGACCAAATATCCAACCATCTACGAACTCCGTCATCCTGCTTCAGCATGCCTTTTTACGATGATAGTAAGAATCTTTGTTCTTTGACTGATATTTCCTTATAGACCGTTCATTTAACGTAATTACCTTTTCTAGAAAAAGATAAATTATTAAAATAATTAACACAATTTCATATAATAACCATTTTTTCTCAGTAAAATGCTCACATTATATATCATTTTTCATAAAAACGATCGGTCTCTCGAAGCACGTGGTTTTAATCACGTCGATGAAACATTGTGCTTTCGATTGAACCGAATGTAATATAATAACGAATTACATTTAAAAGCATATATTCGTACAACTAATAAAGATTCGTGAATTATGTCTTATTAATCTGCTTAATAATGCAATTGTGAAATAAATTGATATTAAGATTAAAGTACTTCCTTTTCAAGATCGTAAAAATTACTCCTGTAGAACACGTTATAAAATAATGTAAGAGGTATTCATCTCTAGAAAATGATGAACCACACACACTAGAATTTCTGGGTATAAAATTACTGTGTTCTCATTGGTCGCTGATGTATTTAAAGAACCTTAAAGTCCCTACTTTGTAGACGAATATCAATTAATGAGTGTATGTTTAAAAAACAAAAAAAAAATAATTTTAATACTAAAAGAACAGAATGATGAAATTACAATTAAAATTAAATTGATATTTCAATTTACTTTATAATTCAAATATATCATTTTACTTACAAGTTTTCTAACAAAGATGCACAACATTTTATTGTTTTCTACACTTTCATTTTACATCATCTTTGTAATATTTACTTCCTTACAAGGAAAGTGCAAGTCCTTTGGGTCACCGATTTAGTTGAAACTTTTCGTTTATATATCGTCCTGCAGTTTAAAAAAATATATCATTATAGCTGCAACTATCCAAAAGTTTTAACATATTGACGATTAAAGTCTTATTACTTACACAATTATATACTTATTTGCAATATATTTCAAATTAAATTGTAGCGTAATGGCAACCATCGAGAGTTTCTATACTTGGAGGATCGGGGTTCGATTCCCATTCACAGCTTTTTTCAATATATTTTTTATTTTGTATTCATTTTGCGCCTATGAAAACATTGTAAATAAAATTTCTTAATAAAATAATTTACTTTTTACGCTTTCGTATGCTAGTATATATTTATTACAAAATAATAACAATATTATGCAAAAAAAATACTTTTCTATAGCAATTTTATTTACTACAAGAAATGCAAAACCTATCGATCATGTCAGTATTAATTATTAAATTAAACATTGTATAAGAATGTTGCATATAATTCCAACTTTGCTGTGCAGCTATAAATTTTCATGAATTAATTACGAAAACTTGGCAACTTATTAATTTTCTACTGTCGAATTGATTTCTAGTATCCAGGTCGAATAAAAATTTTACCGCCTGCGATCAGCGCCATCTATGATTTTGGAATAGTTTCTCAAATAGTTTACTAACTCTGGTTACGTGCACCTAATATATTTTAATTTATTTTAATAAATCAAATCATAAAGTTTTCTACATTCTTTAATAAATTCAGCCCAAACAGTGGTTTTAATTAAACAATCAGCATTCATTTCTTTACCTGGTAGACGACAAATATGCAAAGGTACGCTTTTACAACCCAATTATAAAAGTTCATAAATTAATCACAGAAATCGAGTGATTTGTTAATTTTTCCCCAAATGAACAGGAGAGTGCATAGGAAATGAGAAAACATTGCAAACAAAACATTTTTCCACTTTTTATTAGTGATAGCAGAGCTTGGTTATGAAAAGGAAATATTCTGTTGAAATAAACAGGCACGTGCAACAGTAGAAAAATATTGGACTCATGGAATATCACCAGCGTAGAGCCATGAAATGTAGAAGAATTATATTTTATAGCGAGAAAAAATTGAAGCAGCAATACAAATATGTAAGTTATGATATGTCTATTGGATTCCAGGTCGGCTAACCATATGACATACAAGATAGTAATCTTTGATGGTCAAATAAAGGTTCAGAAAACGGATATGGCTTAGGCAGGCAAAAGATTAAAATTAATTTTGGTGATGGTCTCTTATAACAACTAGATATAGAGAATACAATGAGATTGAAAGGTATATTGTATTCCTAATCTAAATAAATATTAATATCAGTGGTCAAAGTCAATGATCATCATCAATGTGTTAAATTTCAGAATGATGGAGCTGAGGTATATAAAAAAAAGAGAGATTTGAATGAAAGCAGTGAGAAGAAGAAATACACATTATGTCGAATCAAGAAACAGGAAAGGGGCAGCATATGCCTCAGCAGAGAAGTATGTGTGACATTGACATGCAAGTATGAGGATTATTGAAAAAATGGAGAATGAACAAGTGGTAATAGTTATGAAAGGTAAAGATAAATTGAGTGTAAATGCTACATTAAGGCAAAAACATGTAGAAATATCTATAGGAACTTGGAAACTATAAAAGCAGCAGGAATAATGGGGCTGTGGCACATGGAATTCATTGGGCCAATAAACCAATGCTAAAAGGAGGTAAAAAGTATATCATACCTGCTGATGATTATTTGAGGAAAGAACCATTTGGTCGACTGACTTGTATATGCCGAAAGATTTAATATGAAATATTATTAACACAGGATTTTTTTTATTATAGACTTACAAACATGAGTAATATATATATGCAAGAGCCAGCAACTAAGGGTAAAGTAATAAATATTAATTAATTTCATACAAGAATTTCATACAAGATTACAGATTTGCCGAATAAACATACAATCTTTGGTAAAGTTACTGGAGAAGCTATATATTACATGCTTAAACTCGA
>NW_016926030.1:0-6833 GCF_001483705.2 Eufriesea mexicana
TTATCCACGCAGAAAAGCATGCTAACCGCGATATAAGCCGAAAATGTCAGTAGAATTGAACTGATCAGACAGACTCTACGGCTATGCACTGGCTATAGCAAACCAATAGGATCTGTCCTCCTTATTCAAGCAGAGAAGCTTTCTCAAAACGATATTGGTCGAAAATGTCAATAGAATTGAACCTTTCGGTCAGATTCTATAGAAATGCATTGGCTATAGCAAACCAATAGTATGTTTCCACCTTATTTATGCTGAAAACCTGGTTCACCACGATATGGGTCGGAAATGTCAATAGAATTGATCTTTTCAGTCTGATTCTATCGCAATGCAATGGAGATAGCAAACCACTAGGATATTACCTCCTTATGTATGGAGAAAAGAATGCTCACCATGATATTAGTAGAAAAAGGCAATAAAATAGGACTTTTCATTCAGATTCTATGGCAATGCATTGGCTATTGCAAGCCAATAGGATCTTTCCCCCTTAGTCACGCAGAAGAGCATGCTCACCACGATATTAGTCGAAAATGTCAATAAAATTGGAATTTTCAGTCAGATCCAGGGGCAATGAGTTGGCTATAGCCAACCAATAGGATCTTTCCGCCTTGTTCACGCAGAAAAGCATGCTCACCACGATATTAGTCGAAAATGTCAGTAGAATTGTACTGTTCAGACAGACTCTATGGCTATGCAGCAGCGAAAGCAAACCAAAAGTGTCTGTCCTGCTTATTCACGCAGAGAAGCTTTCTCAACACGATATTACTGGAAAATGTAAATAGAATTGAAGGTTTTGGTCAGATTCTATAGAAATGCAATGGCTACAGCAAACCAATAGTATCTTTCCACCGTATTTATGCTGAAAACCTTGCTCACCACGATAATGGTCGGAAATGTCAATAGAATTGATCTTTTCCGTCTGATTGTATCTCAATGCGAAGGAGATAGCAAACCACTAGTATCTTACCTCCTTATTTATGCAGAAAAGAATGCTCACCACGGTATTGGTCGCAAAAGTCAATATTATTGGGCTTTTCAGTAATATTCCAAGGCAATGCACTGGCTATAGCAAACCAATAGTATCTTTCCTCCTTATCCACGCAGAAAAGCATGCTAACCGCGATATTAGCCGAAAATGTCAGTAGAATTGAACTGTTCAGACAGACTCTATGGCTATGCATTGGCTATAACAAACAAATAGGATCTGGCAATGCGTTGGCTATAGCAAACCAATAGGATCTGTCCCCCTTATTCACGCAGAGAAGCTTTCTCAACACGATATTAGTCGAAAATGTCAATGATTCTATAGAAATGCATTGGCTATAGCAAACCAATAGGATCTGTCCCCCTTATTCACGCAGAGAAGCTTTCTCAACACGATATTAGTCGAAAATGTCAATGATTCTATAGAAATGCATTGGCTATAGCAAACCAATAGGATCTGTCCCCCTTATTCACGCAGAGAAGCTTTCTCAACACGATATTAGTCGAAAATGTCAATGATTCTATAGAAATGCATTGGCTATAGCAAACCAATAGGATCTGTCCCCCTTATTCACGCAGAGAAGCTTTCTCAACACGATATTAGTCGAAAATGTCAATGATTCTATAGAAATGCATTGGCTATAGCAAACCAATAGTATCTTTCCTCCTTATCCACGCAGAAAAGCATGCTAACCGCGATATTAGCCGAAAATGTCAGTAGAATTGAACTGTTCAGACAGACTCTATGGCTGTGCATTGGCTATAGCAAACCAATAGGATCTGTCCCCCTTATTCACGCAGAGAAGCTTTCTCAACACGCTATTAGCCGAAAATGTCAATAGAATTGAACCTTTCGGTCATATTCTGTAGAAATGCAATGGCTGTAGCAAACCAATAGTATCTTTCCACCTTATTTATGCTGAAAACATTGTTCACCACGATATTGGTCGGAATTGCGAATAGAATTGATATTTTCAGTCTGATACTATCGCAATGCAATGGAGATAGCAAACCACTTGGATCTTACCTCCTTATTTATGCAGAAAAGAATGCTCTCCACGATATTAGTCGTAAAAGTCTATAAAATTGGGCTTTTCAGCCAGATTCCAAGGCAATGCATTGGCTATAGCCAACCAATAGGATCTTTCCTCCTTATTCACGCAGAGAAGCATTCTCAAAACGATATTAGTCGAAAATGTCAATAGAATTGAACCTCTCGGTCAGATTCTATATAAACGCATTGGCTATAGCAAACTAATAGTATCTTTCCTCCTTATTCACGCAGAAAATCATGCTCACCACGGTATTAGTCGCAAAAGTCAATATAATTGGGCTTTTCAGTCAGATTCCAAGGCAATGCACTGGCTATGACAAACCTATAGTATCTTTCCTCCTTATCCACGCATAAAAGCATGCTAACCGCGATATTAGCCGAAAATGTCAGTAGAATTGAACTGTTCAGACAGACTCTATGGCTGTGCATTGGCTATAGCAAACCAATAGTATCTGTCCCCCTTATTCACGCAGAGAAGCTTTCTCAACACGCTATTAGAACTAGGATCCTACCTCCTAATTTATGCAGAAAAGTATGCTCACCATGATATTAGTAGAAAAAGTCAATAAAATAGGACTTTTCAGTCAGATTCTATGGCAATGCATTGGCTATAGCAAACCAATAGTATCTTTCCTCCTTATCCACGCAGAAAAGCATGCTAACCGCGATATTAGCCGAAAATGTCAGTAGAATTGAACTGTTCAGACAGACTCTATGGCTGTGCATTGGCTATAGCAAACCAATAGGATCTGTCCCCCTTATTCACGCAGAGAAGCTTTCTCAACACGCTATTAGTCGAAAATGTCAATAGAATTGAACCTTTCGGTCAGATTCTGAAGAAATGCAATGGGTATTGCAAACCAATATTATATTTCCACCTTATTTATGCTGAAAACATTGTTCACCACGATATTGGTCGGAAATGCCAATAGGATTGATCTTTTCAGTCTGATTCTATCGCAATGCAATGGAGATAGCAAACCACTTGGATCTTACTTCCTTATTTATGCAGAAAAGAATGCACACCATGATATTGGTAGAAAAAGTCAATAAAATTGGACTTTTCAGTCAGAGTCTATGCCAATGCATTGGCTATAGCAAACCAATAGTATCTTCCGTCCCTATTCGCGCAGAGAAGCATGCTAACCGCGATATTAGTCGAAAATGTCAATAGAATTGAACCTTTCGGGTAGATTCTATAGAAACGCATTGGCTATAGCAAACCAATAGTATCTTTCCACCTCATTTATGCTGGAAACCTCGTTCACCGCGATGTGGGTCGGAAATGTCAATAGAATTGATCTTTTCAGTCTGATTATATCGCAATGCAATGGAGATAGCGAACCACTAGAATATTACCTCCTCATTTATGCAGAAAAGAATGCTTACCATGATATTAGTAGAAGAAGGCAATAAAATTGGACTTTTCAGTCAGATTCTATGGCATTGCATGGGCAATAGCAAAGCAATAGGATCTTTCCTCCTTATTCACGCAGAAAATCATGCTCACCACGGTATTAGTCGAAAATGTCAATAAAATTGGACTTTTCAGTCAGATTCTATGGCAATGCATTGGCTATAGCAAACCAATAGTATCTTTCCTCCTTGTTCACGCAGAGAAGCATGCTAACCGCGATATTAACCGAATATGTCAATAGAATTGAACTGTTCAGACAGACTCTATGGCTATGCATTGGCTATAACAAACAAATAGGATCTGTCCTCCTTATTCACGCAGAGAAGATTTCTCAACACGATATTAGTCGAAAATGCCAATGGAATTGAACCTTTCGGTCAGATTCTGTAGAAATGCAATGGCTATTGCAAACCAATAGCATCCTTCCACCTTATTTATGCTGAAATCCTTGCTCACCGTGATATTGGTCGGAAATGTCAATAGAACTGATCTCTTCAGTCTGATTCTATCGCAATGCAATAGAGATAGCAAACCAATAGCATCTTACCTCCTTATTTATGCAGAAAAGAATGCTCTCCACGATATTAGTCGAAAATGTCAATAAATTGGGCTTTTCAGCCAGATTCCAAGGCAATGCATTGGCTATAGCCAACCAATAGGATCTTTCCGCCTTGTTCACGCAGAAAAGCATGCTCACCGCGATATTAGTCGAAAATGTCAGTAGAATTGTACTGTTCAGACAGACTCTATGGCTATGCAACAGCGAAAGCAAACCAAAAGGGTCTGTCCTCCTTATTCACGCATAGAAGCGTTCTCAACACGATATTACTCGAAAATGTAAATAGAATTGAAGCTTTTGGTCAGATTCTATAGAAATGCAATGGCTACTGCAAACCAATAGTATCTTTCCACCTTATTTATGCTGAAAACCTTGTTCACCACGAAATTTGTCGGAAATGTCAATAGAATTGATCTTTTCAGTCTGATTGTATCGAAATGCAATGGAGATAGCAAACCACTTGGATCTTACCTCCTTATTTATGCAGAAAAGAATGCTGACCATGATATTAGTAGAAAAAGGCAATAAAATTGGACTTTTGAGTAAGATTCTATGGCAATGCATTGGCTATAGCAAACCAATAGTATCTTTCCTCCTTATTCACGCAGAAAAGCAAGCTCACCACTATATTAGTCGAAAATGTCAATAAAATTGGACTTTTCAGTAACATTCTACGGCAATGGATTGGCTATAGCAAACCAAGCGTATCTTTCCTCTCTATTCGCTCAGAAAAGCTTTCTCACCACGATATTTGCCGAAAATGTCAATAGAATTGAACTTTAAAGACAGATTCTACGGCAATGCATTGGCTATAGCAAACCAATAGGATCTGTCCTCCTTATTCACGCAGAGAAGCATTCTCAAAACGATATTAGTCGAAAATGTCAATAGAATTGAACCTTTCGGTCAGATACTATAGAAATGCATTGGCTACAGCAAACGAATAGTATCTTTCCACCTTATTTATGCTGAAAACCATGTTCACCACGATATGGGTCGGAAATGTCAATAGAATTGATCTTTTCAGTCTGATTCTATCGCAATGCAATGGAGATTGCAAATCACTAGGATATTACCTCCTTATTTATGCAGAAAAGAATGCTCACCATGATATTAGTAGAAAAAGGCAATAAAATTGGACTTTTCAGTCAGACTCAATGGCAATGCGTTGGCTATAGCAAACCAATAGGGTCTTTCCTGTTTATTAGTTCAGAATAGCTTTTTCACCGCGATATTAGTCGAAAATGTCAATAGAATTGAACTTTACAGCCACATTCTATTGAAATGCAATGGCTACTGAAAGCCAATAGCATCTTTCCACGTTATTTATGCTGAAAACCTTGCTCACCACGATATTGGTCGGAAATGTCATTAGAATTGATCTTTTCAGTCAGATTCTATCGCAATGCAATGGAGATAGCAAACCAATAGGATCTTACCTCCTTATTTATGCAGAAAAGAATGCTCACCACGATATTAGTAGAAAAAGTCAATAAAATAGGACTTTTCAGTCAGATTCTATGGCAATGCTTTGGCTATAGCAAAGCAATAGGATCTTTCCTCCTTATTCACGCAGAGAAGCTTTCTCAACACGATATTAGTCGAACTTTTCAGTCAGATTCTATGGCAATGCTTTGGCTATAGCAAAGCAATAGGATCTTTCCTCCTTATTCACGCAGAGAAGCTTTCTCAACACGATATTAGTCGAACTTTTCAGTCAGATTCTATGGCAATGCATTGGCTATAGCAAACCAATGGGATCTTTCCTCCTTATTTATGCAGGAAGGCATGCTCACCACGATATTAGTCGAAAATGCCAATAAAATTGGACTTTTCAGTCAGATTCTATGGCAATGAATTGGCTATAGCAAACCAATAGGATCTTTCCTCCTTATTCACGCAGGGAAGCATGCTAACCGCGATATTAGCCGAAAATGTCAATAGAATTGAACTGTTCAGACAGACACTATGGCTATGCATTGGCTATAGCAAACCAATAGTATCTCTCCTTCTTATTCACGCAGAGAGGCTTTCTCAACACGATATTAGTCGAAAATGTCAATTGAATTGAACCTATCGGTGAGTCTCTATTGAAATGCAATGGCTCTTGCGAACCAATAGTATCTTTCCACCATATTTATGCTGAAAACCTTGCTCACCACGATATTAGTCGAAAATGTCAATAAAATTGGGCTTTTCAGCCAGATTCCAAGGCAATGCATTGGCTTTAGCAAACCCGTAGTATCTTTCCTCCTTATCCACGCAGAAAAGCATGCTAACCGCGATATAAGCCGAAAATGTCAGTAGAATTGAAATTCAGACAGACTCTATGGCTTTGCATTGGCTATAGCAAACAAATAGGATCTGTCCACCATATTCACGCAGAGAAGATTTCTCAACACGATATTGGTCGAAAATGCCAATAGAATTGAACCTTTCGGTCAGATTCTATAGAAATGCATTGGCTATAGCAAACCAATAGTATCTTTCCACTTTATTTATGCTGAAAACCTTGTTCACCACGATATGGGTCGGAAATGTCAATGGAATTGATCTTTTCAGTCTGATTCTATCGCAATGCAATGGAGATAGCAAACCACTAGGATATTACCTCCTTATGTATGCAGAAAAGAATGCTCACCGTGATATTAGTAGAAAAAGGCAATAAAATTGGACCTTTCAGACAGATTCTATGGCAATGCATTGGCTATTTCCAACCAATAGGATCTTTCCGCCTTGTTCACGCAGAAAAGCATGCCCACCACGATATTAGTCGAAAATGTCAGTAGAATTGTACTGTTCAGACAGACTCTATGGCTATG
>NW_016926031.1:0-2029 GCF_001483705.2 Eufriesea mexicana
AACATACACAAACGTAATGTAACACAACCCAAGGAGCCGTGAGTGCTATTGCTGGAATTCCCAAGGCCATTCAGAGCTTAGTAGAGGGCAGAAGTTCATGGAATGGTAGCGTATACCGCGAAAGCCAAAGCAGCTGGGAACTAACCATGGCTAACGTAATCAAGCCGAACGTTGCCTACCACAACCTAACGACCTGAGACCACTATTGCTGGCCTCCCCAGTGCCAAGCAGACCATATTAGAGAACAGCAGAGCGCAGAAAACCAGCGAAAATCAGTGTACAGCACAAAAGTCAAAGCTACGCTAGACTTACCGAACAAAACGTAACACAAGCAAACGTAACCTAACCCAACTTATCGTGCCTGGACAACTGTTGCTGACGTCCGCAGAGCCATGCAGAACATTCTAGAGCTCAGTAGAGCGCAGAAATCCACCGCAATGCTGTTTAAAGCATGAAAGTCAAAGATATCCCAACCGTAACTTTTTCTTTATTTTCATGTGTGGGAAAACCGCAATGCAATTTAAAGCATGAAAGTCAAAGATATCCCAACCGTAACTTTTTCTTTATTTTCATGTGTGGGAAGTCTTCTAAAGGTACCCAGCCCCTTAGGGGAGGGGTCAGGGTCATGTGGGACTTTTACCCACTAAAACACCCACGATGGCCAGCCCTTCGCATTTCGGTGCGCCCCAGACTTCGCGGCGACGCAGTTGCCATGACGCCCCCGCGACGCAACCGCAGTTCCCTCCCGGCGCGACGGGAAATCGCACCCGAAACGATCATGTCCATGCGCGCGGGACTGGTCGAATACAGGCACACACAGCACACATACCACCGCACCACAACGCACGCATACCCTGCGGACGCCGCGGGGCAATCACGTGGCGCCGCGTGCCCGGACCACGGTCTCTCGAACGGACGGGCCCCCACACGCCAGCCCGTGGTCACACAGACCTAGGCTACAACGGGAGAGAGAGACGGTCTCCTCGGCTGTAGGTACACGGTCGCTCGCGAAGGTGGAGGTCTAACGTGTTAACACACCCGGCCGAGGAAGTAGGTACACGGTCGCTCGCGAAGGTGGAGGTCTAACGTGTTAACACACCCGGCCAAGGGCGAACCGCCCACCGGCGCTTCGCACACTTCCACACAGCCAACCAGAATATACTAGAGCACAATCGCACACTTCCACACAGCCAACCAGAAGATACTAGAGCACAGTAGAACGCAGAAATCCCCCGCACATAACTGCGATGCACAAAAGTCAAAGGTACCCTAACCTACCCTGACAAAGCCTTACATACCCAAACGAAGCCAAACTCAACCTAACGTGCCGGGAACACTACTGCTGGCATCCCCAGCGCCAATCAGAGCATATTAGAGCGCAGTAGAGCACAGAAATCCACCGAATGGCAGTGCATAGCACAAAAGTCAAAGCTAGCCTATACTTACCTGACCAAACGTAAAGAAGCCAAACGTAGCCTAACACTGCATAACGTGCCGAGACCATTATTTCTCGCAAGCCCAGCGTCAATCACAGCATGTTACAGCACAGTAGAACGCTGAAATCTACCGAATAGCTGTCTACAGCACAAATGTCAAAGCTATCATAACCAAACCAAAGCAAACATATCATGACCGAACGTAAAATAACTCAACCAAACGTCCGGAGACCAATACTGCTTGCCTCCGCAGTGTCAAGCAGAATGTACTGGAGCAGAGTAGAGCGTTATAATCCACCTCATTGCAGTGTAAAGCACAAAAGTGGAAGATATCCCAGAGTAACATGTCCTAACCTAACCTAACCAAACGTATCATAACCATACGCAACGTAAGTCAGCCTAACGTGCCGAGCGCACTTCTGCTGGCCTCCCCATACGCTAGCAGAATGTACTAGAGCGCAGTAGAAGGCAGTAATCCACCACATTGCAGCGTACCAGCGTATAGCACAATAGTCATCCAATAGTTGTCTAAACCTATGCAGGCCATACGTAACCTAACCGGACGTAACATAACTCAGCTTAACGTATCGAGA
>NW_016926032.1:0-702 GCF_001483705.2 Eufriesea mexicana
TTCTCGGCACCTTATGCTTACTTAGGCTATGTTTCGCTGTGTTAGGTTGGGTTATCAACACGCATGTGTTTTAAACTGCAACTCCGCTAATTTCTGTAATCTACTGTGCTCTAGTATATTCTGCTAGGCCCTGCGGACGTCAGCAGTAGTGGTGCAGGGCGGTTAGGTAGAGTTAAGCTGCGTTTGGTAATGTTAAGATTCGTTAAGTTAGGAGTGGGTAGCTTTGACTTTTGCTCTATACACCGCTATTCGGTGGATTCCTACGATCTACATTGCTCTACTATCATCGGTTCGACTCTGGGGAGGTCAGCAATAGTTTTCCCTGCACGTCTGGTCGGGTCAGGCTACGTTTGACTAGGCTATGTTGGCTTGGGTTAGGTTTGCATATCTCTGCCTTTCATGGTATAAATTGTTATTCGGTGGATTTTTGCGCTCGACTGTGCTCCAGAATATTCTGCTTGGTTAAGGTGAGGCCAGCAGTAACGTAGGGACGCGGTGCTTAGACTTTTGTGCTATACATCGCCATTCGGCGGATTTCTGTGCTCTACATTGCCTCACTATGTTCTGCTTCACCCAGGGGAAGCCAACAACGGTAGCTCAGGGGAGGCCAGCAATTGTGGCCGAGGCACGTTAGGTTCAGTTAGGTTACGTTTGGTTATGATACGATTGGTTATGTTAGGAGAGGACAGCTTTGACTTTAGT
>NW_016926033.1:0-882 GCF_001483705.2 Eufriesea mexicana
AGCATATCTCTCGGGAGGCCACCAATATTGTTCTCGGTACGTTATGTTTAGCTATGTCACGCTAGGCTTTGCTAGGTTTGGACAGGCCATATTAAAGTATCTTCGACTTTTGTGCCGTACACGGCAATTCGGTGTGCCACTGTGCTCGACTGTGTTCTTGTATGTTCTGCTTGTCTCTGGGGAGACCAGCAATAGCGGTCGTGGCACGACAGGTTGTGTTAGGTTACGTTTAGCTAGGTTAGGTTAGGTTGCACTTGGTTAGGATGGCTTTGACTTTTTCGTTATACACTGCCATTCGGTGGGTTCCTTCGCTCGACTGTGCTCTTGTATATTCTACTTGGTTATGTGGAGGCCAGCAGTACAGTTCTCGGCACATTAGTCTTACTCGGCATGCGTTTGGTTATGCTACATTATGTTAGGTAAGGATAGGATTGCTTAGACCTTTGTGCTATGCACTACTGCTCAGAGTATTTCTGCGCTCCACATTACTCTATTATGCTCTGCTTGTCTCTGTGGAATCCGGAAATTGTGCTCGCGTTGCGTTAGGTTTAGTTACTCCAAGTTCGGTTATGATAGGTTTGTCTGGTTAGGTCTGGATATTTCTGATTTTTGTACTATACATTGCTAATTGGTGGCTTTCTACGCTCTACTGTACTCTACTATACTCTTTCCGACCCTGGGAGTCCAGCATTAGTTGTCATAGCTCGATAGGAATTGTTAGGATACGCTTAGTGATGTTAAGATTGGCTGCGTTAGTATAGGTTTGCTACGACTTTTCTGTTACGCACTGCTATTTTATGGACGCCTGCGCTGTTCTGTGCGATATCGCATTCCGCTTGTCTGTGTGGACGCCAGGAATAGTGCTGTCGTCACGTTAGTCTG
>NW_016926033.1:1192-2424 GCF_001483705.2 Eufriesea mexicana
GCTGCTATACGGTGGATTTCTGCAGTCTTCTGCGCTCTAGTATGTATCGTTACTTTGGTTAGGTTTGGTTGGTTTGGGATGTGATAGCTTTGACATACGTGCTCAACACTGATATCCAATGGAATTCTGTGCTGCACTGTGCTGTATCATATTCTGCTTGTCTACAGGGAGGCGGGGAATAGTGGTCGCGGCACGTTAGGTTTAGTTACTCCACGTTTGTTCATGTTAGATTAGGCATTCTTAGGATAGGGTAGCTTTGACTTTCGCGCTATACACATTTATTCGTTAGATACCTGCGCTCCACTGTGCTCTGCTCTAATCAGCCCGTCCCTTGGAGTGCCAGCAATAGTGGTCGCGGCACGTTGCGTTGAGATTTTCTACGTTAGGCCAGGTTATGAAAGTTTGTGTTATGTTTGGATATCTTTCACTTTTCTGCTGTACACTGCGATTCTAAGGATAGCTGCGCCACACTCCCTTCTAATATGGTCTGCTTGCCTCTGGGCAGGTCAGCAATATTCGTGGCGACGCGTTAGGTTGAGTTTGATTACATTTGGTATTGCATGATTGGTTAGGTTACGATACGTTACCTATGAGTTTTGCGCTATAAACTGCTATCCGTTTCATTTCTGCGCTCCAGTGTGCTACAGTAAACTCTGCTTCGTTCTGCGGAGGCCAGCAAGAGTGTTCTCGGCACGATAGTTTGAGATAGGTAACGCTTGGTTACGATACGTTTTGTCAAGCTAGGAAGGGATAGCTTTGGCTTCTGTGCTGTACACTGCTATTCAGTTGATTTCTGCGCTCTATTGTGCTCTAATATACTATGATTTGCTCTGGCGATGCCGGCAACAGCGGTAGTGGCACGTTTAGTTGGGTTATGTTACGTTCGGTTAGGTTAGGTTAGGTTAGGCTAGGACAGGATTGCGTAGACTTTTGTGGAATACACTGCCATTCGGTGGATCCCTGCGCTCTACCGTGCTTTAGTATACTCTGCTTGGTTATTCGGAGGCCAGCAGTATTGGCCTCGGCACGTTTGGTTGAGTTATGTAGCGTTTGGATATGTTACGTTTGGTTTGCTTAGGACAGGGTTGCTTAGAATCCTGTGCTTTACATTGTTTTTCAGTGGATTCATGCGCTCTACATTGCTCTACTATACACCGCTTGACTCCCGAGGGCTAGAAATAGAGGCCGCGGCGTGGTAGGTTAAGTTAGATTGCGTTTGGTTTGGTTAGGTT
>NW_016926034.1:0-221 GCF_001483705.2 Eufriesea mexicana
ACGTTAGGCGACCTATTCTCCAAGCTATATCAGGTTATAGACTTTGAATAGTCCTAATCTTTGTCGATTAGATGGCTGTAATTGCCATTTAATTGGTGGCGATAGGCGATCTATTCACCAAGCTATAACAGGTTATAGATTTTGGATAGACCTATGCTCTGGCAAGTAGGTGGCTGTACTTGCCATTGGATTCAAGGCGTTAGGCGATCTATTCACCAAGC
>NW_016926035.1:0-558 GCF_001483705.2 Eufriesea mexicana
GGTGGTGCGCAAGCTTTTCGGCATAAATAAGGAGGAAGTATTCTACTAGCTTGCTATAGCCACCGCATTGCAATAGAATCTGACTGAAAAGATCAATTCTATTGACATTTTCCGGTAATGTCGAGGTGAGCAAGCTTTTCTGCATCAATCAGGCGGAAAGATCCCATTGGTTTGCTATGGCCATTGCATTGCAACAGAATCTGTCAGAAAATACCTATTCTATCGACATTTTCGACAAATATCTTGTTGAGGAAATTTTTCTGCACAAATAAGGACGGAGGGAAGATTCCATTGGTTTGCTGTAGCCATTGCATTGCATTAGATACTGCCCGGAAAATTCAATCTTATTGACATTTTCATCTAATTTTGCGGTGAGAAAAACTTTCTGCGTAAAGAATGTGGAAAGTCACTTGCGCTTTGCTATAGCCACACAATTGCAATAGAATCTGACTGAAAAGTCCAATTCTATTGAAATTTTCGACTAATATTGTGGGCAGCAGTCTTTTCTGCGTAAACAACGAGGTAAGGTTCTACTGGGTTGCTATAGCCATTGCATTG
>NW_016926036.1:0-2274 GCF_001483705.2 Eufriesea mexicana
AAGATATTAGAAGAAAATGTTAATAAAATTTGATTTTCCAGCCTGATTATATAGCATTGCAATGGCCACAGCTCGCGAAAAGCAGCTCACCACTGAATTTATGCAAGAAAGTTAGCTCACCACGATATCATTCGAAAATGTCAATAAAATTGGATTTTCCAGCCAGATTCTATTTCTCTACAATGGCCATAGCATGCCAATAGCATCTTTCCTCCTTGTATGCTGAAATTGTCAATATCATTATATTTTCCAGCCAGAGTCTGTTGCACTGCAATGGCTATAGCACGCCAATGGAAATTTTCCTCCTTATTTATGCATGGAGGTTAGCTCACCGCGATATTGGCCGAAAATGTCAATAAAATTGAATTTTCCATTCAGCCTCTATAGCACTGCAACGGGTATAGCGCGCAAATAGAATCTTTCCTCCTTATTTATGCAAAAAAGTTAGCTCTCCACGATATTTGACGACAATGTCATTGAAATTGAATCTTCCAGCCTTATTCTGTCCCATTGCAACGGCTATAACACGCCAATAGAACCTTTCCTCCTTATTTATGCAACAAAGTTGGCTCAACACGATATTATGCGAAAATGTCAATTAAATTGGACTTTCCAGCCAGATTCTATTTCGCTACAATGGCCATAGCACGACAATAGAATTTTTCCTCCTTATTTATGCAAGGAGCTTAGCTCACCGCGATATTAACCGAAAATGCCAATAAAATTGAATTTTCCAACCAGATTCTGGAGCATTCCAATGGAAATAGCACGACAGTAGAATCTTTCCTACTTATTTAAGCAAGAAAGTTACCTCATCACGATACTAGAAGAAAATGTCAATAAAATTGGATTTTCCATTCAGACTATATGTAATTGCAATGGCTATGTCACGCCAATAGAATCTTTCCTCCTTATTTATATAAGAAAGCCAGCTCACCCCGATATTAGTCGAACTTGTCAATATAATTATATTTTCCATCCAGATTCTGTTGCACTGCAGTGTCTATAGCACGCCAATGGAACTTTTCCTCCTTAATTATGCAAGAAAGTTGGCTCAACACGATATTATGCGAAAATGTCAATAAAATTGGATTTTCAGCCATATTCTATTTCGCTACAATGGCCATAGCACGCCAATGGAATTTTTCCTCCTTATTTATGCAAGGAGGTTAGTTCACCATGACAGTAGTCTTATATGTAAATAAAATTGAATTTTCCAGCCACATTATATAGCATTGCTATGGCAATAGCACGCAAATAGTATCCTTCCTCCTTGTTAACGCAAGAAAGTTAGCTCACCACAGTATTAGCCGAAAATGTCAATAAAACTGAATTTTCCAGCCAGATTCTATAGCACTGCAAGTGTTATTGCAGGCAAATAGAATCCTTCCTCCTTATTTATGCAAGAAAGTTAGCTCACCACGACAATAGTCATATATGTGAATAAAATTGAATTTCCCATGCGGATTCCATTGCATTGCAATGGCTATAGCACGCCAGTAGAATCGTCCCACCTTCTTTATGCAAGAAAGTTAGCTCACCACGATACTGGGAGATAATGTTAACAAATTTGGATTCTCCAGCCAGATTCTATAGCATTGCAATGGCTATACGTCGCCAATACTTTCTTCCTTCCTTATTTAGGCAAGAAAGTTAGCTCACCAAGATATTAGAAGAAAATGTTATTAAAACTTTTTTCCTGCCAGATTATATAGCATTGCAATGGCAATAGCACGCCAATAGTATTCTTCCTCCTTGTTAACGCAAGAAAGTTAGCTCACCACAGTATTAAATAGTCGAAAATGTCAATAAAACTGAATTTTCCAGCCAGATTCTGTAGCATTGCAATGGAAATAGCACGACAATAGAATCTTTCTTACATGTTTAAGCAAGACAGTTACCACACCACGATATTATACGAGAATGTCAATAAAATTGAATTTTCCATCCAGTTTCTATAGCACTGCAACTGGTGAAGCGCGCAGATAGCATCTTTCCTCCTTATTTATAGAAAAAAGTTATCTCAACACGATAATAGAAGAAAGTGTCAATGAAACTGGTTTTTCCATCCAGAGTATACCTCATTGCAATGGCTATAGCAAGCCAATAGGATCTTTCCTCCTTATTTATGCAAGAATGTTAGCTCAGCCCGATATTAGTCAAAATAGTCTACATAATTATATTTTCCAGCATGGTTCTATAGCATTGCAATGGCTATAGCACGCCAATAGAATCTTTGCTCCTTATTTATGAAGAAAGATAGCTCACCCCGAT
>NW_016926037.1:0-259 GCF_001483705.2 Eufriesea mexicana
AGACCTATCCAAACCTAAGCCAAGCTGACATAACGTAGCCAAAAGTGGAGTATCCCAAACAAATGGGACGAGACCACTATTACTGGCCTGCCGAGCGTCGAGCAGAGGATAGTGCAGCTACGTAGGGCGTAGAAATCCAACGAATATCAGTGTACAGCACAAAAGTCAAAGCTATCCTGACCTAACATATCGAAAAGTAATAAAACCAAAATCAGCCTAACTTAACCTAACGTGCCGAGGCCGCTGTTTCTGGCCTGCC
>NW_016926037.1:280-617 GCF_001483705.2 Eufriesea mexicana
AGTAGGGCGCAGAGGTCCTTCGAATGACAGTGTATAGCACGAAAGTCGGAGATACCCTAACCAAATGCAAAGAAACCTAATCTAACCAAACGTAACATAACTGATGTAAACGCACCGCGGCAGCTACATCTGGAATTCCTTGAAAAAAGCAGGGAGTATTAGATCACTGTAGGGCGCAGAAGTCCACCGAATAGCAGTGTACAGCAAAAAGGTCTAATCTATCCTAGCCTAACTTACACAATCATTACAAAGCCAAACGTAACCTAACTCAACAGAACGTGCCCAGACCACAATTGTTGTCCTTCACAGAGCAAAGCAGAATATACTAGAGTACAGC
>NW_016926038.1:0-557 GCF_001483705.2 Eufriesea mexicana
AAAAATCCTTTTGGTGTGCTATAGCCACTTCAATGCAGAAGAATCTGTCTGGAAAATTATATTCTATAGGCATTTTTGACTAATATCGTGGGGAGCTTACTTTCTTGCATAAATAAAGAGGAAGGATTCTATTGGCGTGGTACACCCGCTGAAATGCTGTAGAATCCGGCTGGAAAATTCAATTTTATTGACATTTTCGACTAATATTGTGGTTAGTTGCCTTTCTTGCATAAATAAGGGGGAAAATTCTACTGGCGTGCTATAGCCATTGCAATGATATAGTATGCGCCAGGCAGATTCAATTCTATTGACATTTTCGGCTAATGTCGTGGTGAGCTAGCATCCTTGCATAAGTATGGAGGAAAGATACTTTTGGCGTACTATAGCCATTGCAATGCTATAGAATCTTGCAGGAAAATTCAATTTTACTGACATTTTTGACTAATTAGTTCGACTAATATCGTTTTGAGCTATGTTTTTAGCATAAATAAGGCGGAAGGACTCTGTTGGCGTGCTATAGGCATAGCAATGCTATAAAATCATCCTGGAAAATTCAA
>NW_016926039.1:0-3675 GCF_001483705.2 Eufriesea mexicana
GTTGAGCAAGGCTTACTGCAGGAAAGTAGAGCGCAACCCATAGAACCGCAGTGTATAGCACAAGAGTCATATCTATCCAGACCTAACTCTGGCTGAGCTAGCATAACCAAATGCAGAATACCTAAACCTAGCGTGCCGCGACCACACTTGGTGGCCTCCTAAGAGCCGAGCAGAAAATAGTGGCGCACTGTCGAGCGCAGGGGTCTACCCGAAGACAGTGAATAGCACGAATGCCAAAGCTACAATTACCGAACATAGTATAACCCTAGCTAACCATACGTAACGTAACTCAACCTAACGTGTATAGACCCATACTGCTGGCATTCTCAGGGCTAAGCAGAATGAAGGAGGGCGCAGTGGAGCGCAGACACCGTCCGGACAGCAGAGTACAGCACGAAAGTCTGGGTAAACCTGTTCAAGGTTAACTTAACCTGGACTAACCGAAAGTAACCTATCGCAACCTAACCTGCCGTGGCTACCATTGTTGGCCTCCCAAGATCCAAGCAGAAAACATTAGAACACTGGATTAAGCAGAAACCCGCGTATAGCAGTGTACAGCACTAAATTCCAAACTATCCCGTCCTAACATCACAAAACATAACATAACCGAATGTAGCATAGACCAAACTAACACGCCGAGACCACTATTCCTGGCTTCACAGAGCCAAACAGACTATACAAGAGCACAACATAGCACAGAAGTCCACCGCATTGCTGTGTACTGCACAAAATTCAAACATGTCCTGACTAAACTTGACCAAACCTAACCTATCTGAACGTAGTTTAGCTCAACATAAAGTGACGAGACCAATATTGCTGGCAGCTCCGGAGCCAATCAGAACATATTAGAGCACGATAGAGCACAGGAATCCACCGAATAGTAGTGAAAGTTGCAAAAGACAAAGTAGCCTGCCCTAACCTAGCCGAACGTAATATAACTCAAGCTAACTTGACAAGACCACTATTGCTGGCCTCCACAGAAAAAAATAAACTAATCCAACCGAACGTAAAAAACTCATACTAACGTGCCACGACCACCACTGATCGCTCCCCAGAGTCGCGCGTAATGTAGTAGAGCAATCTAGAGCGCGGAAATGCACCGAATAACAGTGTGCAGCACAAAAGTCAGAGAAACCCTAACCAAATCTTCCTAACCTAACACAAAGGTACGTAGCATAACTAAACCTGACGCGCCGAGATCACTATTACTGGCCACCACGGATCCAATCGGAGCATATCAGAGCACATTAAGGAGCAGAAATTATCCGAATAGCAGTGTATAGCACGAAAGTCAAAGCCGCCTATCCTAGCCTAGACAAGCTTAACACACCCAAACGTAGCATAACTAAGCCTAACATGACGAGAACGCAATTGCTGTCCTCCACAGAGCCAAGCAGAACATACTAGAGAACACTAGTGCGTAGAAATCCGCCGAACAGCAGTGTGCAGCGCGAAGGACAAAGCTATCCTTAACGAACATTGCCTAACGTAGACTAACCAAACATAACATCACACAACCTAACGTGCCGAGACTAATATTGCTGGCATTCCCAGGGCTAAGCGGAAAACGTTAGAACGTAGTGGATCGCAGAAATGCGCGTATAGCAGTGTATAGCACAAAAGTCTAGAATGTCCTACCCTAACCTCTTCGAACGCCGCCACCGTGGCAAGTAGAGCATACTAGATCAAATTAGAGCGCAGAATACCGCCGCATTGCAGCGTATAGCAGAAAAGTCAAACACATAATTACCCAAATTGACATAACCTAACCTACAAAAACGTAGTGTAACTCAACGTAAGGTGGCAAAAACTATACTGCTGGCCTCTGCAGAGACAATCGAAGCATATTAGGGCACACCAGAGAGCAGAAATCCACCTAAGAGCAGTGTAAATCACAAAAGTCAATGTAGCCCCCAAGCTTAGCCAAACGTAACGTATCCAAGCGCAACATAGATCAACCTAACATGACGGGACAATCATTGCGGCCTCCACAGAGACAAGCAGAATGCAGCAGAGAACTGTAGTTCACAGGAGTCCACGTAAAAGCAGTATATAGCACAAAACTCACTGTCACACTGACCAACTTAATAATTCCATAACTTTAATAAATTTCAAAGCATACATGTCAACGATTACGATTTCACTATTTCAATCTTAGAAGTGATACTAAAGTCAATATTAGATCCGGAATCTGGAATAAAACAAAAATTAAAAATTAAAAAATTAAAATTTATAGTTAAAAGTAAGAATTAAAATTAAAAATTCAGATTAAATTAAAATTAAAATTAAAAATTAAAATTTATAACGTATATCGAACATTATCAATATTACAAATAACTCAAATAACAAAGTTAGAGGAAATTAAGGATCAAAAATTAAAATTGAAAACTAAAATTAAAACCAAAACGATATCAAGATTAAGTGAACCAAGAAATTGAGATTAAAATAACTAAACTAATTAACGGCGATAGTACACAAGAGTGCCTATGACGCCCGGCCCAGGTAGGAACCTGGAAAAACTCTCGGTCATGTTGACGCGAGCAAAGGTCCCGACCACCCTTGCCGGCCGCAAGGCAGGTAGCAGTATGGAGGAAAAACCATCGGGTAAGCGCAGGGCGAGTGCCACCCCGGAAAAATTCCGCCCAGACGACCAGAAATGCAAGAAGGTGGAAGCCGATGAAACACAGGAAATTCAGCCAACGCGCGCCGTTTCGGAGATGGTGAAACGCGCCGCCGAAGTCGAGAAGATGATGCTGGCCTTCTGCCTCGACCCCGCAAAGAAGGTCGGGAAGGGGAACGCCGCAACGGTGATGGAGAGCTTCCTCGAAATGCGCAAGATAGTGGAAGCCCTCACACAGAAGTATAGTTTCCTAAGCGGCAAACTGGAGGAGAGACTCTCGTCGTCAGACGAAGCGAAGGCAGCATTAACCGGCGCCGTTTCCAGGACTATGGAATCGACAAAGCGCCTCGAATCCGCGGCTAAGAGAGCCACAGCCTCGGCCGACGGGAGCGGACAAATATCTTACGCCGACAATCTGAAAGTGTCGAGCAGAGTTCTGCCGAAATCAGCAATAATGCCACCGAAGAACGTGGCAATTATAACGCCGTCTTTAGAGGATACCGATATCAGGACGAGCGAGGAAGCGCGCGAAGCGGTCTTCACGTAGATCAACCCAAAGAAGAGGGGCATCCAGGTGAAGTCAGTACGCCGCGCACAAGGCAATGGCATAGCGGTAGAAACGACTACCACAGAAGGTCTCAGAGCGTTCACGGAGAACGCTAAATTGAAGGTTATTGGCCAGAAGGCGAGGATGCCAATCAGATGCAGACCGAGGATGACCACATACGACATCCCGAGAGAACTGACGGAAATGGAGATCCGCGCTTGCTTGAGGAAGCAAAATAAGGAAAAGCTGGGCGACGCGGACGTGCAAGACATAAAATTCTGCTTCCGTACAGGGAGAAACGATAGCGACGAGACAAACTGGGTCGTAGAGGTATGCCCTCAAATACGAAGCAAAGTGATATCCGGGAAATTATTCATATCCTGGAATGCAGTAAAGTCCGGAACTTCATCGCCGTCAGCCGCTGCTACAAGTGTCAAGGCTTCGCGCACGTGGCCAAGCACTGTAGACAGAAGCGCGACACCTGCGATCACTGTGCCGAAACCGGGCA
>NW_016926040.1:0-2257 GCF_001483705.2 Eufriesea mexicana
TAGTATGTCTTGCTTGACTCTTTGGAGGGCAGCAATTGCGGTCTCGTTGCGTCAGGTAGAGATTGGCTACGTTTATCTATGTTCTGTTGGTTTGGGCGAGGTTTGGGTAGTTTTGACTATTCTAATATGCACTGCGTTTCACTGGATTTCCGCGTTCTACTCTCCACTAATTTATTCCGCTTGGCTCTGTGGAGGCCAGCAATAGTGGTCGCGGCACGATAGGCTGTTTTGGGTTACACCTGGTTATGTTACGTTTGGCTTGGTTAGGGGAGGTCAGCTTTGTCTTTTGCGCTATAGTCTGCTATGAGGTTTATCTATGCGACATACAGTGCTGTAATATTTTCAGCTTGGCCCTAGGAATGCCAGCGATAATGGTCTCGGCAAGTTCAGTTGAGCCTGGTTACGTACGGTTAGGTTTCGGTTAGGCTAAGATTGGTTAGGGTATTTTTAACTTGGTGGCATACACTGGCATTCGGTGGATTTCTGCGCGCTACTGTGCTCTAGTATGTCCTCCTCGGCTCTGGGGTCGGCAGCAATCGCGTCTAGTCACGTTAAGTTGGGTTATGCTACGTTTGGTTATGTTCTGTTGGCTTGGGTTAGGTTTCTGCAAGCTTCGACTTTTCTGGTATACACAGAGATTCTATGGATTTCTCGGTTCTACTTTTCACTTGTGTGTTCCGCTTGGCTCTGGGAAGGCCAGCAATAGTTGTCGCGGCTCGTTAGGTTGAGTTAGGTTACGTTTGGTTACGTTGCAATTGGGTACGATTGGATACGACAGGTCTCACTTTAGTGCTACAGTCCGACAATAGGTGGATTTCTGCTCCCCAGAGTGCTCAAATGTTTTTGGCTGGCTCTGGCAAGGCCATCAATAGCGGTCTAGCACGTTAAGTTGATTCATGTTACTTTCGGTTTGGTTGGGTTAGACTATGTTTCGAAGCGACAGCATTAACTTTTGTGCTGTGCACTGGTATTCTGTGGATTTATGTCCCCAACTTCGCTCTAGAATGTCCTCCTTGGCTCACGGCAGAGCAGAAATAGCGATTTCCGCACGTTAGGTTGTGTTAGGCTATGTATGGCAGTGTTCCGTTTGTATAGGTTGGAATTGGATAGCTATGAGCCTTCTGTTATAGATTGCGATTCTACGGATTTCTGCGTTCGACTCTCCACTGTTGTGTTCCGCTTGGATCTAGGGAGGCAGGCAATAGCAGTCGCTGCTCGTTAGGTTGAGATAAGTTACGTTTGATTGTGTTACGGTTGGTTAGGTTAGTAGAGGATAGGTTTGACTTTAGTGCTATTTTCTGCTATTGGGAGCATTTCTGCTGCCGACACGGCGCTAATATCTTCGGCTTGGCACTGGGAGGCCCAACAATAGTTGTCTCGGTACGTTAGGCTGAGAAAGTTTACGTTTCGTTATGTTACGATTGGGTAGGTCACGAGATGATAGCAGTGACTTTAGTGCTATTGTCTGCTATTAGGTGGATTTCTGCGCACTACGGTGGTCTAGTATTTTCAGCCCGTCTCTGGGAAGACCAGCAATAGTGGTCTCGGCGCGTTAAGTTGGGTCAGTTACGTTCGGTTAGGTTGGGTCATGCTAAGTTTGGTTAGTGTAGCATTAACATTTGTTGTGTACACATCCATTCGGTGGACTCCTGCGCCCTACCGTGCCGTAGTATGTCTTGCTTGACTCTTTGGAGGGCAGCAATTGCGGTCTCATTGCGTCAGGTAGAGATAGGCTACGTTTATCTATGTTCTGTTGGTTTGGGTAAGGTTTGGGTAGTTTTGACTATTCTGATATGCACTGCGTTTCACTGGATTTCTGCGTTCTACTCTCCACTTATGTATTCCGCTTGGCTCTGTGGAGGCCAGCAATAGTGGTCGCGGCACGATAGGCTGTTTTGTGTTACACCTGGTTATGTTACGTTTGGCTTGGTTAGGGGAGGTCAGCTTTGTCTTTTGCGCTATAGTCTGCTATGAGGTTTATCTATGCGACATACAGTGCTGTAATATTTTCAGCTTGGCCCTAGGAATGCCAGCGATAATGGTCTCGGCAAGTTCAGTTGAGCCTGGTTACGTACGGTTAGGTTTCGGTTAGGCTAAGATTGGTTAGGGTATTTTTAACTTGGTGGCATACACTGCCATTCGGACGTGGATTTCTGCGCGCTACTGTGCTCTAGTATGCCCTGCTCGGCTCTGCGGTCGGCAGCAATCGCGGTCTAGTCACGTTAAGTTGGGTTATGCTATGTTTGGCTATGTTCTG
>NW_016926041.1:0-819 GCF_001483705.2 Eufriesea mexicana
ACCGAATAACAGTGTACAGCACGAAAGTCCAAGCTACCCTAACCAAACATAGAACAATCTGACTTAACCAATCATAACCTAACTCAATCAAACGTGCCGCGGCCACTATTGCTAACATCCACATAGTCGATCGGAGTATATTAGAGTAGAGTAGATCGCGGTAATGCACCGAATAGCAGTGTATAATAAAGAGTCGAAGATACCATTGCCTAGCCTGCCTTAACCTTACCTAAACGAACGTAGCATAACACAACATAACCCGCCGTCACCACTGTTGCTGGCATCCGAGTGGACAAGCAGAATATAGTAGAGCACAGTTGATCACATGTATCTACCGAAAAGCAGTGAATAGCAGGAAGGTCTATGTAGCCTGTCCTAACCGAGCCAAACGTTACATATCCAAGCGTAGTCTAACTCAAGCTAACATCACGATACCACTACTGGTGGCATCCCCAGCGCCAAGCAGAATACACTAGAAGACAGCAGGGCTCAGAAAACCGCCGCATTGCAGTGTGTAGCACAAAAGTCAAACATACTCCGACCTAACGTGACCTTACCTAACCTATCCAAACGTAGTGCAACTAATCATGACGAGTCGAGACCAATATTTCTGGCCTCCTCAAAGCCAAACGGAGCATATTAGAGCACAATGGACCGCAGAAATACACCGGATAGCAGCGATTAGCGCAAAAGTCATAGTAGCCTATCCAAACTTTGCCATTGCCAAACGTAGAATACACAAAAGCAGCCTATCTGAACGTAGCGTTCCGATGCCACTAATGCTGGCCCACCCAGAGACAAGCTGAACTTATTAGAGCA
>NW_016926042.1:0-506 GCF_001483705.2 Eufriesea mexicana
TGTACACTGCTATTCGGTGGATTATCTGCGCTCTACCTTGCGCTAATGTGCTCTGCATGGCTCCGGAGTGGCAAGTGACTGTGTTCTTGCCACGTCATTTTTTAGTTAGGTTACGTTTCGTTAGGATAGGTAAGAAATGTTTGGTCAGCATTACCTTGTATCTTGTACTATACGCTGCTAGTCGGTTGATACCAGTGCTCTACATTGCTCTACTATATTCTGCATGACCCTGTGAAGGCGAGCATTCGTGTTCGTGGCAAGTCAGTCTGAGTTAGGTTATGTTTGGTTAGGTCAGGTTCTGTGTAGTTTGGTTACGATAGCTTAGAATTTTGTGCTAAACACTGCTATCCGCTGAGATCAGCTGATTTCTGCGCTCTCCTTTGCCCTAGTATATTCTGCTTGGTTCTGTGGAGGACAGCAGTAGAGGCCTCTTCATGTTAGTCTGTGTTAGGCATGGATATGTTATGTTTGGCTTGGTTAAGACAGGCTACTCCGACTTTTGTGCA
>NW_016926043.1:0-956 GCF_001483705.2 Eufriesea mexicana
GGTCTAGTTAGGTTACATTAGGTTTGGTTGGATTAGGATACGTTTGTTTAGGGTAGCTTAGTCTATCCTGCTATACAGAGAAATTCGTTGGATTCCTGCCCTCCACTGTGCACTACTCTAATCTGCTAGACCTTGGGGAGGCTGGAAACAGTGGTCGCGGCAAGTTCCGTTGAGTTTGGCTACGTTATGTTAGGTTACGTTAGTTTGGGTTAGGTTTGGATATCTTTGACTATTCCCCTGTACACTGCGATTCTATGGATTTCTGCTCCCTACTCTTCTCTAGTATGTTCTGCTTGCACTGTGGAGGCCAGAGATATTGGTAGCGGCACGATAGGTTGAGTGAGGTTACGTTGTGATATGTTACGCTGGCATGGGTTGGGTTTGGATCGCTTTCGCCTAACTGCTATACACTGCCATTCTATTGACTTCGGCCCCCACTCTCCTCTAATATGCGCCGCTTGGTGACTCTTCTCTAATATGCGCCGCTTGGTGATGCGGAAGCCAGCAGTAGTGGTCTTGGCACGTTAGGTTGCGTTTTGTTACGTTTGGCTGTGCTGAAATTGGATAATTTTGGAGAGGGTAGCTTTGACCTTTGTGCTATTCACCGCCATTCGGCTTATTCATGCAATCTAGTGTGCTCTAATACTATCCGTCCTGTTCTGGGAAAGAAAGCAATAGTGGCATCAGCGCTTTATGTTGTGTTAGGCTACGTAGTGTTAGGTTGTGATATGCCAGGTTGTGTTAGTGCATATTTGTCATTTGCACTTTAGACTGCAGTGCGGCGCATTTCTGCGCTCTACTGCGCTCTGCTGTATTCTAATTTGATCTGTGGAGGCCAGCAATCGTGATCTCGGCGCGTTAGGTTGTGTTACACGACGTTTGTATAGGTCAGTGTAGGCCTTTCTTGGTTAGGGTACCTTGCACTTTTGTGCTTTGCACTGCAAAGCGGCTGACTT
>NW_016926044.1:0-707 GCF_001483705.2 Eufriesea mexicana
GGCCGCGCCGAGACCCTTATTACTGGAATCGCAACGGCCAAGCAGAATATTCCAGAGGACAGTAGGGCGCAGAGAGGCGCCAAATAGTAGCGTATACCACTGTAGTCAAATATGCCCTAACCTAACCTGACACAACCTAACCAAACCAAACGTTGGCTAACTAATCCTAACGTGCCGAGACCACTATTACTGCGCTGCCCAGAGCCAAGCAGAGCATATTAATGCACGGCAGTAAATAACACAAATGTCAAAGCTGTCCTCTCCGAGCCAATCTAATTGTAACGTATCGAAACGCAACTTAGCATGACATAACGAGCAGCGACCACTATCTCTTGCCTCTGAATAGTCGAGCAGAGTATTGTAGAGCAATGTAGAGAGTAGCAATGCAGCGAATAGCAGTGTATATCGTAAAAGTCATCGCCAACCTATCCCAACATGTCCAAACGTACTTTTACCTAAGGTGCCGGGCCACTCTTAGTTGTATCCCCAGAGCCAAGCAGAACACGCTAGAGTACAGAAAGGTGCCGGGTCACTCTTAGTTGTATCCCCAGAGCCAAGCAGAACACGCTAGAGTACAGTAGAGCGCAGGAGGACACCAAACAGCGGCGAATAGAACAAATGTCAGAGGTACTCTAACCTTACCCGACAATACATTATCCAACCAAACGCAGACTAAGTAAACCTAACGAGCCGAGCCCGCTCTTGCT
>NW_016926045.1:0-246 GCF_001483705.2 Eufriesea mexicana
TCTAAGCTACTCTGTAAAAACATAACCAAACGTGTCATAAGCAAACGTAGACTAACCCAGCCTAACGTGCTGACACCACTATTGCTGGCCTCCCCAGAAACGTGCAGGACATATGAGAGGACAGTAGAGCGCAGAAGTCAATAGAATCGCAATGTATATCACAAAACTCATAGCTCTTCAAGCCTAACCCAGGTATACTTAACCCAACGAAACGTAGCCTAACTCAACATAACGTGTCGCGACCAC
>NW_016926046.1:0-7037 GCF_001483705.2 Eufriesea mexicana
GGTTAGTGTAACTTCTACTTTCGAGCTATACACGGTTATTAGGTTCGTTTCTGTGATCTGCTTTGCAGTACTACTTTCTGCTTTCCTCTGGGGGGCCAGGGACAGTGGCTGCGGCACGTTACTTTGCGCTATGGTACGTTATGTTAGGTTAGGTAAGGTTAGGTTAGGTTAGGTTGGAATATCTGCGGCTTTTGTGCTATTCACTGCAATGCGTTGGATTTCTGCGCACTACAGTGCACTAGTACACTCTGCCTGCATCTGTGTTTGCCGGCAATTGTGGTATCGCCATGTTTGGTTGAGTTATGTTACGTTTGGTTATGTTACGTTTGGTGATGTTAGGAAACGATGGTCTAGACGTCTGTGCTATACACCTCTATCCACCGATTTCTGCGCTCTACTGCGTTCTAATAATTTCTGCATGGCTCTGGGGAGGCTAGCAGTAGTGGCCTCGGCGTGTTACGCTTGCTTAGGCTAGGTTTGCATATGACATGTTCGGTTATGTTAGGCCTAGGGAAGCTTCGACTTTTGTGCCATTCAATGCAATTCAGTGCATTCCTACGCCCTACTGCGCTCTAGTACATTCTGCTTGTCATCGTGGGTGCCAGCAATAGTGGTCTCGTCGTGTTAGGTTGTGTTCGGCTGCGTTTAGTAATGCTTCGTTTCGCTACGTTAGAACAGGCTACTTCGTCTTTAGTGCTATACACTGTTATTCGGTGGATTTTTGTACTCTACATTGGCTCTACTATTCTCAGCTCGACTCTGACGAGGCGAGCAGGGGTGGTCGTGGCACGTCTGGTTGAGTCAGGGTACGTTTGGTTAAGTTAGGTTAGGTTAAGTTTGGTTAGGATAACTTCCACTTTCGCGCTGTACACTGCTATCAGCTGGATTCCTGAGATCTACTGTGCCCTACTACACTCTGCTTGGCTCTGGGGAGGCCTGGTGCAGTGGTCGCGGCACGTTGCGTTGAGCTATGCTACGGTTGGCTATGTTAGGTTAGGCTAGATTAGTTTCGGGTAACTTCAACTTTTGTGCTATTCACTGCAATGCGGTTGATTTCTGCGAACTACTGTGCTCTTGTACATTCTGGTAGTCTCTGTGGAGGCCATCAACATTGGTCGCGCCACGTAATGTTGAGCTACTCTACGTTTGGATTGGTTAGGTGAGGCCAGGTTGTGTCAGATGTGTTAGACTTTTGTGCTTCACAACGCAATGAGGTTGATTTCCGCGCTGTGCTGTCCTCTAGTATATTCTGCTTGGCTCTGGGGAGGCCAGCAACTGTGAAGGATAGTATAGCTAAGACTATTGTGCCATTCACCGATATTGGGTGGATTTCTCCGCTCTACTGCCCTCTAATATGTTCTGCTCGGGTCTGGGGAGGCAAGTTATAGTGGTCTAGGCACGTTAGGTTGAACTCTATTACGTTTCGTTACGGTAGGTTATGATGTATTGTAAGGGTTTCTTTGACTTTTGTTCTACACACTCCTTTTCGGTGGATTTCTGTGCTCTACATTGCTCTATTATATTCTGCTTGGCTCTGGGGACGCCAGCAGCCGTGGTCGCTTCTTTACGTTTAGTTATGCTACGTTGGGTTGTGCTAGGTTAGGCCAGGTTAGGTTAGGGTATACTCGACTCTTGTAACATACACTGCTGTTCCGTGGACCTCTGCGCTCTACATTGCTCTACTATACTCTGTTCCAGTCTTGGGAGGCGAGTAATGGCGGTCGCGGCACGTTGGGTTGAGCTAGGTTACATTTGGATAGGTCAGGTTGGGTTAAGTATTGTTATGATAGCTTCGACTTTCGTGCTACACACGGTTATCCGTGGTATTCCTGTGATCTACTGTGCTCTTCTACATTCTGCTTGGCTATGGGGAGGCCAGGAGTAGTGTTCGCTGCAAGTTAGTTTGAGCTGTGCTACGTTCCGTTGTATTACGTTTGTTGAGGTCAGCATAGGATAGTCTAGACCAATGTGCTATACACTGCTATCCGTGGATTTCTGCGCTCTACCGAGTCTTGACATTTTCAGCTTGGCGCCGGGGAGCCCAGCAATAGTGATCTCGGCAGGTGAGATTGAGATAGGTTACGTTTGGCTAGGTTAGGTTAGGCCAGGTTTGACTCGGATGTCCTCGGCTTTTGTGCTATTCACTGCAATGCCTCGGGTTTCTGCGCACTACTGTACTCTGCTACATTCTGCATGTCTTTGTGGAGGCCAGTAATAGTGGTCTCGTTGTGTTAGGTACTGTTAGGATACGTTTGGATATGTCACGTTTGGCTTGGTTAGGATATGCTACTTTGTCTTTCGTGCTTTTCACAGCCTTTCGGCGGACTTCTGCGCACTACTGTGCTCTAGTACATTCTGATTTTCTCTGGGGAGGCCAGAAATAGTGGTCTCGGCACATTAGGTTGAGCTCTGCTACGTTCGGCTGTGTTGCGTTTGGGAGGTAAGGATAGGATACTTTGAACTTTTGTGCTATGCACACCTACCCGCGGAGTTCTGCGCTCTACTGCACTCCAATATTTTCTACTTGGCTATGGCTAGGCCAGCAATAGCGTCCTCGGCATGATGGTATGAGTAAAGTTACGTTCGTTTATGTTACGTTTGGTTAGGTTAAGATGCGATCGTCTTGACTTATGTGCTATTCATTGCTATTCGGTGGATGGCTGCTTTCTACTGTGCGCTAATGCGTTCTTCTTGGATCTGGAGAGTTCAGTAATATTTGCCTCATCACGTTATGCTGAGCTGCACTACTTTTGCTTAGGGTATGTTAGGTCAGGTTTGGTTAGGGTATATTTCACTTTTGTGCTTTGCACTGCAATGCTTTGAACCTCTGCTCTCTACTGCGCTCTATTATATCCTGCTTGGCTCTGCGGAGGACAGAAATAATGTCCGCGGGGCGGTATGTTTTGCTAGGTTACGCTTCGTTGTGCTGCGATTGGCTATGTTAGGATAGGATAGCTTCGACCTTTGTGCTATAGAGTGCTATGCGGTTGGTATCTGCGCTCTACTGTGCTCTAGTACATACTGCATTCCTCCGGGGTCCTGCAATAATGTTCGCGGAACGTTATGCTGAATTATAGTACGTTTGGTTAGGTTAAGTTAGGCCACTTTGTCCAGGATTTGACTCATGTGCTATACAATGCAATGCGTTGGATTTCTGCGCTCTAGTGTGCTCTAGTATATTCTGCTTGGCTCTGGTGGGCCAGCAGTAGTGTTCTCGGCACGATAGTGTGAGTTCTGTTACGTTCGTTTATGTTACGTTTAGTTATGTTCGGATACGGTTCTCTTGACTTTTGTGCCATACACTGCTATTCGGTGGATTCCTGCGCTCTATTGCGGTCGAATATTTTCAGCTTAATTCTGCGGTGGCCAGTAGTAGTGGTCTCGGCAGGCTAGGTTGAGTTATGTTTCGTTTCGTTAGGTTAGGTTAGGAAGGCTTTTTAGGGATTCTCTGGCTTTTGAGCTATACACTGCCATTCGGAGGATTTATGCGCTCCTCGTTGCTCTACTACACTCCACGCGACTCTAGGAAGCGAGCAATAGGGGCCGTGGCACGTTAGGATGTGTTAGGTTATGTTTGGTTTGTAGAGGTTATGTTGTGCTTGGCAAGTGTAGCTTTGACTTTCGTGCTATATACTGCTTTACGGTGGATTTCTGAGACCTACGGGGCTCTACTATATTCTGCTTGGCTCTGGGGACGCCAACAGCAGTGGTCGCGGCACAATATGTTGAGCTATGCTTCGTATGGTTGGGTTTGTTTAGGTCAGGTTAGGTCAGTATATCTTCGACTTTTGTGCAATACACTGATATTCGAAGGATTTCTGCGCTCTGCGTTTCTCTACTACTTTCTACCAGTCTCTGGGGTGGCGAGCAACAGTGGTCGTGTCACGTTAGGTTGAGTTATGTTACTTTTGATTAGGTTAGGTTAGGCTAAGTTTTGTTACGATATCCTTCACTTTCATGATATACTCTGTTAAACGCTGGATTTCTGTGACCTACTGCGCTCTACTATATTCTGCTTGGCTCTGGGGTGGCCAGGAGCAGTGATCGCGCCACAATACGTTGTGCTATGGCACGTTTGTTTAAGTTGGGTTTGGTCATGTTAGGCTAAGATATCTACGGCTTTTGCGCTATACACTGCTATTCGTCGGTTTTCTGCTTTCTACTGTGCTCTAACACGTTCTGCTTGGCTCTGGGGAGTCCAGTAATATTTGTCTCATCACGTTATATTGAGTTACACTACGCTTGGATACGTTAAGTTAGGTCAGGTTAGGTTATGGCATCTTTCACTTATGTGATATGCACTGCAATGCGGTGGATTCCTGCGCTCTACGGTCTCTAGTGTATTCTGCTTGGCTCTGGAGAGGCCAGCAGTAGTGGTCTCGTCACGTTATATTGTGTTACTATGTTTGGATAGGTTACGTTAGGTCACGTTTGGTCAGGTTATCTTCGTCCTTCGTGGTACACATTGCTATTCGGAGGATTTTTGCGCTCCACTGGACGCTATTATGTTCTGCTCGGCTCCACGGAGTCCATAAATGGCGGTCGTGACAAGTTATGATGAGATAGACTACGTTTGGATAGTTTTGGTTATGCCAGGTTAGGTTAGGGTATCCTCGACTTTTGTACTGTACACTGCCATTCGTTGGATTTCTGCGCTCTACATTGCCCTACTATATTCTGCTCGACTCTACGGAGGACAGCAATAGTGGCCGGGGTATGTTAGATTGAACTATGTTACGTTTGGGTATGTTGGGATATGATATATTATGACACGATAGCTTTGAATTTTGTGCTATACACTGCTATTCGGTGGATTTCTGCGCCTTGCTGTGCTCTAGTATATTATGCTTGGCTCTGGGGTGGCCAGCAATAGTGGTCTCGGCACGTTAGGTTTAGTTGCGCTACGTCTGGGTATATTACGTTCGGTGAGGTTAGGAAATGATTGTTCAGACGTTTGTGCTGTACACAGCTGTCCGCGGATTTCTGCGATCTACTATCCTCTAATATTTTCTGCTTGGCTGTGGGGACTCCAGCGATAGTGGTCTCGGCACGTTAGGTAGAGTTATATTACGTTCGGTTAGTTTAGGTTATGTCGAGCTCGGTCAGGTTACATTTGAGTTACTGGTCATGCACTGCTGTTCGGAGGATTCCTGCGCTCGACTGTGCTCTACTATACTCTGCTTGGTTCTGTGGAGGCTAGCAATAGTGGTCGTGGCACGTATGTTATGGTAGGCTACGTTTGATTATGTTAAGTTAGTTTAAGTTTGGACAGGGTACCTTTGACTTTCGTGCTATACACTCTTATGAGGTGGATTCCTGTGATCCACTCTGCACTACTACATTATAGTTGGCTCTGGGGATGCCAGGAGTAGTGGTCGCGGCACGTTACGCTCAGATATGCTACGTTCCTTTAGGTAAGGTTGGTTCCGGTTTGGTTATTGTTTCTCCGACTTTCGTGGTATACAATTCTATTCGGTGGATTTCTGCGGTCTACATTGCCCTACTATGCTCTGCTCGACCGCGGGAAGGCGAACAATAGTGGCCGCGGCGCGGTAGGTTGTGTTATGTTACGATTGGTTAGGATGGCTTCGACTCCCGTGCTATACACTGCTATTCTGTGAAATTCTGTGATCGACTGTGCTCTACCGCATTCTGCTTGGCTCTGGGGAGGCCAGGTGCTGTGGTCGCGGCTCGTTACGTTGAGATAGACAACGTTCGGTTAGGTTAGGTTGGGTCAGGTCAGGTTAGTGTATATCTGGCCATTGCGCTCTACATTGCTACTCGGTAGACCTCTGCGCTCTAGTGTGTTCTAATATGCTCTGCTTGTCTCTACGAAGCCATCAATAGCAGTCGCCGCACGTTATGTTGAGCTATGCTACGTTTGGTTACGTTAGTTTATGAAAGGTTTGGTTACGGAGTCCTCGACTTCTGTGCTATACACTGCTATTCGGTGGATTTCTGCGCCCAACGTTGCTCTACTATAGCCTGCTCGACTCAGGGGAGGCGAGCAATAGTGATCGTGGCTCGTTAGTTTGAATTAGGTTATGTTTGACTAGATTAGGTTGGGTTATGTTTGTTTAGGATGGCCTTGACTTTCGTGCTATACACTGTTATTCGGTATATTTCTGTGATTTACTGTGCTCTGCTACATCCTGCTTTGCTCCGTAAAGGCCGCGAGCCGTGGTCGCTGCACGTCATGGTAGGTTATGCTGCGTTTGGTTAGGTTAAATTATGTCATGTTATGTCAGGATATCTACGTCCTTTGTGCTATTCACTGCAATGCAAAGGATTTCTACGCACTACTGTACTCTAGTACATTCTGCTTCTCTATGTGGAGGCCAGAAATTGTGGTCTCGTCATGTTAGGCTGGACTAGGCTACGAATGGGTATGCCACGTTTGGCTGTGTTAGGATATGCTTCTATGTCTTTCATGCTACTCACTGCTATTCGGTTGATTTCTGCGCTCTATTGCGATCTGATATGTTCAGCTTGGCTCTGGTATGGCAGCAATCGCGGTCTCGGCACGGTAGTTAGAGTTGGGCTATATTTGGTTAAGTTCTGTTGGTTTGGGTTAGGCGTGGGCAGCGTTGGCTCACCCGATATACACTGCGATTCTATGGATTCCTGCGTTCTGCTCTCCAATAATGCGTTCTGCTTCAATCTGGGGTTGCCAGTAGTATTGGTCGAGGCGCGTTTCGTTGAATTTGGTTACGCTTGGTTACGTTACGATTGGTTAAGTTTGCAGGGGAAAACTTTGACTTTAGTGGTATAGCCTGCTATTAGGTGGTATTCTGCGCTCGACTGTGCTCTAGAATGTCCGGCTTGGCACTGGGAATGGCAGCAATAGCGGTCTCGGCACGTTAGTTAGAGTTAAGCTATGTTTGTCTATGTTTTGTTGGTTTGGGTTAGGCACGGGTGGCTTTGGCTTCGCTGATATACACTGCCATTCTATGGATTTCTGCGTTCTGCTCTCCACTAATATGTTCTACTTGACTCTGCGGGGGGGGGGGGGGGGGAAGGTGAGGTGTGGTGGGCGT
>NW_016926046.1:7215-12640 GCF_001483705.2 Eufriesea mexicana
GGGGGGGGGGGGACAATGGCTGTCGTGGCACGTTATGTTGAATTACGTTAGTTTTGGTCCTGTTAGGATTGGTTAGGTTAGGAGGGAATAGCTTTGTCTTTAGTGCTGTAGTGTACTATTGGGTGGATTTCTGTGTCCGACGGTGCTCTATTATTTTCAGCTTGGCTCTGGGAAGGCCACCAATGGCGATCTCGGCTCGTTATGTTGAGACAGGTTTCGCTAGGATAGGTTGTGATAGGCTAAGTTTGGTCAGGGTAGCTCTAACTTTTATGCTGTACACTGCTATTCGGTGGATTTCTGCTCTCTACTATGCTCTAGTGTGCCCTGCTTGGCTTTGGGGGGGCAGGAATAGCAGTCTCGGCACGATAGGTTGGTTTCGGCTATGTCTGGCTATGTTCCGTTGGTTTTGGATAGGTTTGGGTAGCTATGACTTTTCTGGTATACAATGCCATTATATGGATTTCTGCGTTCTGCTCTCTACTAATGTGTTCCGCTTGGCTCTGTGGTGTCCAGCAATAGTGGTTGCTGCACGTTGGGTTGAGCCAAGTTATATTTGGTTATGTTACGATTGGTTAGGTTAGGAGAGGATAGCTTCCACTTTAGTGGCATGGTCTGCTATTTGGTGGATTCCTGCGCCATAGACTGCTCTAATGCCTTCAGCTTCGCTCTGGGAGGGCCGGCAATAGTGGCCTCTGCACGTTACATTGTGTCGCGTTACGTTCGGTAAGGTTGGCTCAGGCTAAGTTTGGTCAGGGTAGCATTAACTTTTGTGCTGTACACTGTTATTCGGTGGATTTCTGCGCTCTACTGTGCTCTAGTATGTTCTGCCTTGCTCTGGGGAGGTCAGTATTGGTGTTCTCGGCACGAGAGGTTAAGATGGTATACGTCGGTTATGTTATGTTAGCTCTGGATAGGTTTAGATAGCTTCGACTTTTCCTCTTTACACTGCGACCCTATGGACTCCTTCGCTCTACTCTTCACTATTACGTTCAGCTTGTCTTTGGGGAAGCCGGAAATACTGCTCGCGGCGCGCTAGGGTTAGTTGCTCTACGTTCGGTTACGTTAGGTTAGGTATGGTTAGGTCACGATATCTTTGGCTAATGTGCTATAAATTCCTATTTGGTTGCTTTCTGCGCTCTACTGTGCCCTACTATACTCTGCCCGACCCTGGGAGACAAGCATTATTGGCCATGGCCCGATAGGATGCGTTAGGATACGTTTAGTGGCGTTAAGGTTGGTTAGGTTAGTATAGGATAGCTTCGACTTTTGTGCTGTACTCCGATATTCGGAAGATTTCCACGCTCTATGTCGCTCTACTGCACTCTGCTCAAATCCGCGGGTCCAGTAATTGTGTTCTAGGCAGGTTTGTTTGAGTTAGGCAACGTTTGGTTATATTACGTTAGCTTGGGCTAGGTTTGGGTTGCTTCGACTTTCTGGTACAGACTGTTGTCCGGCGGATTTCTGCGCTCAACTGCGCTCTAGTATATTTTGCTTGGTACTAGTGAGGCCAGCAACAGTGTTCTCACAGTAACAGTAACAGTACGTTAGGTTGAGATATATAACGATTGGTTATGTTATATTTGAAAGGTTAGGATAGGACAGCTTTGACTTCTAAGGTACACACCGTTATTCAGTGGATTCCTGCGCTCTGCTGTGCTCTAGTATATTCTGCTTAGCATTCGTGAGGCCAGCAGTATTGGTCTTGGCTCGTTAGTCTGCGATATGTTGCGTTTGGATATATTACATTTGGTTATGTTAGGATAGGGTAGCTTTGACTGCTGTGCTCTACACTGCTTTCGGTGGATTCATGCGCTTCTCATTGCTCTCCTATACTCTGCATGACTACCGGGAGCCAGGATTAGTGGCCGCGGCACGTTAGGTTGAGGCAGGTTGCGTTTGGTAAGGTTAGGTTAGAATATGTTTGGTCAGGATAGCTCCTACTTTTGTGCTATGCACAGCAATTCGGTGGATTTCTGCGCTCCACTATGCTCTACTATGTTCTGAGTGTCTCCAGCGGCGGCAACAATAATTGTCTCGGCACGTAAGGCTGAGTTAGATTACGTTTGATTATGTCACGTTTCGTTAGGTTATGACAGGATAGCATTGACTTTTATGCTAGACACAGCTGCTCTTTTGATTTCAGCGATCTACATTGCTCAAATATGCTCTGCTTGGCTGTGGTGAGGCCAGCAATCGCAGTCACGTCACGATATGTTCAGTTAGGGTACGTTTGGTTATGTTACGTTTGGTTAGGTTACGGCAGGATAGCATTGTCTTTTGTGCTATACACTGCTATTCGGTGGGTCTCTGCTCTTCACTCTGCTCTAATATGCTCTACTTGGCTCTGCGGACGCCGGAAATACTAGTGTCGACACGTTAGGTTTAGCCATTCTACGTTCGATTGTGTTATGCTATTTTGGGCTGGGTATGGATAGCTTTGGTGTTTGTGCTGTACAATGTTATTCAGCGAATTTCTACGCTCTACTGTGCTCTAGTATACTCTGCTTGGCTATGGGGGGCCAGAAATAGTGGTCGCGGCACGTTACGTTGAGTTTGGCTACGATAGGTTACGCAATGTCTGTTCGTGCTAGGTATGGGTATCTTACAATTTTCTGCTGTACACAGCGATCTGATGGATTTCTGCTTCCTGGCCTCCTCTAATAAGTTCTGCTTGGCTCTGTGGACGACAGCAATAGTGATGGCAACACGTTAGTTGCTGCTTGATTACGTTTGGTCGTGTTAGGCTCTGCTGGGTTAGGCTGGGTTAGCTACGACTTTTGTGCAACGCACTGCAATTCTATGGACTCCAGCGCCCTATTGTGCGCTATCACACTCTGCTTGTCCCCGGGACGCCAGGAATAGCGGTGGCGGCACGTTAGGTTGAGTTATTTTACGTTTGGTTAGGTAAGGTTTGGCTATGTCACGATGCGATAGCCTTTACTTTTGTCTATGCGCAGCTATGCGGGGAATTTCAGCGCCCTACTGCGCTATAATGTGCTCTGCTTGGATTCGGGGAGGACAGCAATAGTGGTTTCGGCACGTTACTTTTAGTTAGGTTACGTTCGGTTGTGCTAAGATTGGTCAAGTTTTGATTGGATAGCTTTAACTTTGGTGCCATGCCCTTCCATTCGTTGGATTTCTGCGCTCTACTGTGCTCTAACATGTTCTGCTTGTCTCCGGGGCGGCCAGCAACAGCGGTCGTGGCACGTTTGGCTGGGACATGTTACGTTCTGTAAGGCTAGGTTTGAACAGGTTTGGTTAGGGTAGCTTAGTATTTTTTGCTATACGCTGCTATTCGGTTGATTTCAGCGTCCTACATTGCTCTGCTATACTCTGTTTGGCTCTCCTGAGGCCAGCAATAGCGGTTGTGGCACCCCTGGTTAGGTTTCATTACGTTCGGATATGTTACGTTAGGTTAAGTTAGGATCGGATAGCATTGACTTTTATGCTATACACCGCTGCTCGTTTGATTTCAGCGATCTACATTGCTTAAATATGCTCTGCTTGGCTTTGGTTAGGTCAGCAATAGCTGTCTCGTCACGATACGTTCAGTTAGGATACGTTTGGTCATGTTACGTTTGGCTAGGTTAGGATAGGGTAGCTTAGGCTTTTGTGCAGTACACTGCTATTCGGTGGATTCATGCGCTCTACATTGCTCTTCTCTACTCTGCTCAGCTCTCGGGAGGCCTGCAATATCGGTACCGGCACACTAGATAGAGTTATGTTACGCTTGGCTCTTCTAGGTTAGGTTATGTTTGGTTAGGGTAGATTTGACCTTTGCGCTATACAGTGATATTCGTTCGATATCTACACTCTGCGTTGCTCTGTTATCATCTGCTTGTCTCTGGGGAGTCCAGCAATAGGGGTCGTGGCACGTTCATTTGGGTTATGTTGCGTTCCGTTAGGTTAGGTTTGGTTATTTTTGGTCAGCATACCACTGTCTTTTGGGCTATGCACTGCAATTGGGTAGATTTCTGCGCCCTACATTGATCTACTACACCCTGCTCGACTTTCGGGATTCCAGCAAATGTGGTCGCGGCACGATACGTTTAGTTAAGCTACGTCCGGTTAGGTTAGGCTTGGACAGGATAGGTTAAAATGCCTTTGATTCTTGTGCTGTACACTGCAGTGCGGTGGATTACTGCGCTCAACTGTGCTCTAGTATGTTCTGCTTGTCTTGGGCAGGGCAGCAATAGTATCCTCGGCACGTAAGGTTGAGTTAGAATACGTTTGCTTATGTCACGTTTGGTTAGGTTATGATAGGATAGCATTGACTTTTATGCAATACACTGCTGCCCATTGGATTTCTGCTCTCTACACGGCTCTAGAATAACCCGCTCGTGGGTGGGGAGACCAGTAATGCTGGTGTCGGCACGTTAGATTGATTTAGGCTATGTTTGGCTACGTTACGTTTGTTTGGGTTAGGTTTGCATGGATTTGACTTTCGTGGTATACACCGATATTCGGGGGATTACTACGCTCTACTGTGCTCTACTATACGCTGCTTGGCCATGGGAAGTCCAGCAATATTTATCGCAGCAGGTTATGTCGAGTTAGGCAATGTGAGGTTAGGCATTGTTGGTTTGGGTTAGGCTCGGGTAGCTTAGATCTTTCCGATATACACTACGATTCTATTCATTTCTGTGTTCTACAATCCACTATCATGCTCTGCTTGGCTCTAGGGATGCCAGCAACTGTGGTCGCGGCACGTTAGTATGAGACAGGTTACCAATGGGCATGCTACGTTTGGCTAGGATAGGATATTGTAGCTCTGATTTTTGCGCTATGCTCCGTCATTCGGCGGATTTCTGCGCTCTACGTTGTTCTAATATCCCCTGCTTGGCTCCGCAGAGGCCGGCAACACTAATCTCTGCACCTCATGTTGAGCTATGCTACGTTCGGTTAGGTTAGGTTAGGACATGTTGGGTTAGGATATCTCCCACTTTTGTGCCATAAACTGCAATGCGTTGGATTACTGCGCTCTACTGTGCTTTAGTATATTCTGCGTGGCCCTAGAGAGGCTAGCAGTAGCGGCCATGGCACGTTAAGTTGTGTTAACCTACGTTCGGTTATGTTACATATGGCTATGATAGGACAAGGTAACTTCGACTACTGTGCTATGCACTGCGATTCTATGGATTTCTGCGCTCTACTCCCCACTAATGTGTTCTACTTGTCTCTGGGGACGGCAGTAACAGTAGATTATCTCCCACTTTTGTGCCATAAACTGCAATGCGTTGGATTACTGCGCTCTACTGTGCTCTAGTATATTCTGCGTGGCCCTAGAGAGGCTAGCAGTAGCGGCCATGGCACGTTAAGTTGTGTTAACCTACGTTCGGTTATGTTACATATGGCTATGATAGGACAAGGTAACTTCGACTACTGTGCTATGCACTGCGATTCTATGGATTTCTGCGCTCTACTC
>NW_016926046.1:12928-20915 GCF_001483705.2 Eufriesea mexicana
GTGGTATACACTCATATTCGGTGGATTTCTACGCTATATTGTGCTCTACTATACTCTGCTTGGCCATGGGTATACCAGCAATACTGGTCGCGGCAGGGTATGTTTAGTTAGCCTATGTTTGGTTATGTTCTGTTGGTTTGGGTTATGCACGGTTAGCTCGGTCCCTCCGGATATACATTTCGATTCTACGGATTTCTGTGTTCTGCTATCCAATGACATGTTCTTCTTGGCTCTGGGGATGCCAGAAACCGTGGTCGCGGCACGGAAGTTTGAGTTAAGCTACTTTCGGTTAGGTAAGGTTAGGCTATGTTTGGCCAGGTTAGCTTTTACTTTTGTGCTATGCACTGCAGTTCGGTGGATTTCTGCTGTCTACTGTGCTCTAGTATGTCTGCTTGTCTCTGTGGAGGGCAGCAATAGCGGCCTCGGCACGTTAGTTTGGGTTAGGTTACGTTAGGTTATGTTACGTTTGGTCAGGTTAGGACAAAATAGCTTCGACTTTTATGCTGTACACTGCTATTCGGGGGTTCGTGCGCCCTATATTGATCTGCAATAAACTGCTCGTCGATGGGGAGGCCAGTAATAGTGATATCGGCTCGTTAGGCTGTGTTAGGCTACGTTTGCTAGTTTATGTTTGTCTGGGTTATGTTTGGATAGCTTCGACTTACGTGGTGTACACTGTTTCTCGGTGGATTTCTGCAATCTACTGTGCCCTAGTATGTGTTGACTGGCTCTGAGGAGGTCAGCAATTGCGGTTTCGGCACGTTAGGCTGAGATACATTACGAACAGTCACGTTACGTTTGGCCAGGTTAGGATAGGGTAGTTCTGACATTTGTACCATACACCGCCATTCGGTTGATCCCTGCGCTCTACATTGCTCTAACATGCCCTGCTTGGCTCTGGGAACGCCAGCAATAGTATATTCGGCACCTTATGTTTAGTTAGTCTACGTTCGGTTAGGTACGGTTAGGACAGGTTAGGTTAGGATATCATCCACTCTTGTGCTGCACACAGAAATGCGGTGGATTACTGCGCTATACTGCTCACCAGAAAATTCTGCTCGGCTCTGGGGTGCGAAGAAATAGTTTTCTCGGCACATTAGTTTGAGCTAAGCTACGTTGTGCTGTGTTACGTATGGTTATGTTTGGATGTGGTAGCTTGGACTATTGTGCTATGCACTGCGACTCTACTAATATCTGTGCTCCGCCCCACTCCAATGTTCTCTACTCGGCTCTAGTGAGGGCAGCAATAGTGGTCTCTGCACGTTAGGGTGAGATATGTTATGTTTGGTTACGTTACGTTTGGCCTGTTTAGGATAGGATAGCTTTGACTTTTGTGCTGTGCACTACTCTTTGGTTGACTCCTGCGCTCTTCATTGCCACACTATACTCTGCGCGACACTGGGGAAACCAGCAATGTCGGTCGAGGCACGATAGGATGAGTTAGGTTACGTTCGCTAGGTTGGGATATGCTACGTTTGGTTAGGATAGGTTTAACCTTCGTGGTATACACTGCTATTCGGTGTATTTCTGCTCCCTATATTGCTCTACTATAATCTTCTCGTCTATGGTGGGGGCCAGTAATTGTGACCTCGACAAGTTAGAGTGAGTTAAGCTACGTTTGGTTTGGTTACGTTAGTCTGGGTTACGTTTGGGTAGCTTCGACTTACGCGGGGTACACTGCTGATCGGTGGATTTCTCAGTTCTACTGTGCTCTAGTATATGCTGCCTGGCTCTGGGGTGGCCAGCAACAGTGGTCGCGGCACGTCAGGTTGAGATATATTACGTTTGGTTAGGTTACATTTGTTAAGGCTAGGAAAGAATAGCCTCGTCCTTCGTACTATATACTGCTATCCAGTGCATTCTGCGCTCTACTGTGATCAAATATTCCCTTCTTTGAACTGGGAATGCTTGAAATAGAGGCCTCGGCGTGTCACGCTGTGTTGGGTTATGCTCGGTTAAGTTAGGTTTGTTTTGGTTGTGTTAGGATATCCTTGATCTTCGTGATATACACTTCTGCTCTACTGAACTCTGCGCTCTACTCTCCCCTAATATGCCATGCCTGGCGGTGGGGAGGCCAGCAATTGCGGTCTAGGCGCGATAGGTTGGGATTGGTTACGTTTGACTAGGGTAGGATAGGATTGATCGATTTTTGCGCTATACACTGATATTCGATTGACTTCTGCGCTCTAGTGCGCTCTAACATGTTCAGCTTGGCCCCGTGAAAGCCAGCAATAGTGGTCTTGACACGTTACGCTCAGTTGGGCTACATTCTCTTAGGTTGGGTTAGGACAGGATAGGTTAGGATATCCTTGACTATTGTGCTTTACGCAGCAATGCGGCCGTTTTCTGCAATCTACTGTGTTCTAGTATATTCTGCTTGGCACTGGGGTTGTCAGCGATATTGGTCTAGACACGTTAGGTTGGGTTAGGTTACGTTTGGGTATGTTACGTTTGCTTATATTACGTTTGGATATGTTAGGCTGGGATAACTTTGACTTTTGCGCTGTAGGCTGCTATTCGGTGGATTTCTGCTCACTACTGAAATCTAATATGCCCTGCTTTGATCTGGTGAGGCCAGAAATGTTGGCCGCCGCGCGTTAGGTTGATTTATGCTACGTACCGTAAGATTCGGTTTGTTTGTGTTTGGTTAGGATATCTTTGCCTTCTCTGCTATACACCGCTGTTCAGATGATTTCTTCGATCTACTGTGCTCTAGTATATTCTGCTTGGCTATGCGGAGGCCAGCATTATAGGTCTCGGCACGCTAGTCCGAGTTATGTTGCGTTTGGTCATGTCACGATTGGTTAGGTTAGGATAGCATAGCTTTGACTTCTGTGCTGTACACTGCTATCCTGTGTATTTCTGCGCTTCCCATATATCTACTATACTATGCTCTATAGCAGGGAGACCAGAAATAACGGTCGCGGCGCGATAGGATGGGTTCCGTTACGTTCGGTTAGGTTAGGTTAGGTTACGTTTGGCTAGGATTCGTTGCCTTTGTTATGTTTGGATAGATACGGCTTTCGTGGTATACACTGTTATTCGGTGGATTTCCGCGCACTACTGTGCTCTAACATATTTTGCTCGACGCTGGGACGGCCGGCAATACCGGTCGCCGCAATGTAAGTTCAGTCTGCCTGTTTGTTTGGGAAAACTCCGACTTTTGTGCTATACACTGCAGTTTGGTGGCCTTTTGCGCTCTAGTGTGCTCTAGTATATTCTGCTTGTCTCTTTGGAGGCCAGCAATATGGGTCTAGGCGTGTTTTCTTAGGTTATGTTACGTTTGGTTGTACTAAGTTTGGACAGGTTAGGGTACGATAAAGCTCACTTTTGTACTATACACTGCTATTCGAAGGATTTCTACGCACTGCGTTGTTTTACTATGCTCTGCTCGTCTCTGGGGGGACAGTAATAGTGGTCTCGCCACATAAGGTTGCGTTGGGCTACGTACAGTTATGTTACGTCTGGATAGGTTAGGATAGGGTAGCATTGACTTTTGTGCTATATACTGTTGTCCGGTAGATTTCTGCGCTTTACATTGCTATACTATACTCTGCTCGACTATGGCGATGCCAGTAATAGTGATCTCGGCACTTTAGGTTGAGTTAGTCTACGTTTGGTTAGGATATGTTAGTCTGGGTTATGTTTTGGTAGTCTTGGCTTACGTAGTGTACACTGCCGTTCGGTGGTCTTCTGCGTTCCACTGTCGTTTAGTATATTCCGCTTGGAGCTGTGGAGGCAGGCAGTAGTGGTTTCGGCACTTTAGGTTGAGTTAAGCTGCTTTCGGTTGTTTTACGTTTGGCTACGTTAGGATGGGGTAGCGGCGACTATTGCACCATGCACAGCGATTCTATGGATTCCTGCACTCTACTTTCCGCTAATATGTTCAGCCTGTCTCTAGGGAGGTCAGCAATGGCGTTCGCGACACGTTAAGTTGAGTCAGGTTTCGTTTGTATTGGACAGGTTACGTTTGGTTAGGCTGGGTTAGCTACGACTTTTGTACTACCCCCCGCAATTCTGTGGACTTCTGCTCCATATTGTGAGCTACCACACTCAGCCTGTTTCCGGGGACGCCAGGAATAGTGGCCGCGGCGCGTTAGGTTGTTTTATGTTACGTTTGGTGTGGTTAGGTGATGTTAAGCTTGGTCCGGCTATCTTTGACCTTCGTACTGTACACTGCTCTTCGGAGGATTTCTGCGCTCGAATGTGCTCTACTATACCCTGCCTGGTCCTGTGGAGGCCAGCAATGGTGGTCGTCGCACGTCAGGTTGAGTTAGGTTACGTTATGCTAGGTTAGCTTAGGTTAGGTTCGGACTGCTACGACTTTTCTGCTATACACTGCGATTCTATGAACCTCTGCGCTCTGGCCTCCTGTAATATGCTCTGCTTGACCCTGTGGAGACCAGCAATTCTGGTCGCGGCACGTTAGGATGGGTTATGTTACGTTTGGTTACGTTACGATTGGTTAGGTTAGGATTGTCTCGCTATGAGAGCGAATTGCTGCAATCTACTCAGCTTTAGTGAATTCTGGTTAGGTCGGTGGATGTCAGCAACAGCGGTCAAGGCATGTTACGTTGGGTTAGGTTATGTTTGGTTATGATACGTTTGTTTAGGTTAGGCCAGGATGGCTTTGACCTTTGTGCTCTACACTGCTGCTCCGTGGGATTTTGACTTCTGCTGTGCTCTAATATGCTCTGCTTTGCTCTGGGGCGGCCAGCAATAGTGGTCGCGTCACGTTAGGTTCAGTTATGTTACTATCGGATAAGTTAGGTTTGCTTGGCTCAGGTTACGATTGCTTCTACTTTTCTTCTATAAACTGCCTTTATAAGGGCTTCGGCGCTCTGTTCTCCTCTAATATGTTCTGCTTGGCAATGGAGAGGCAAGGAATAGTGGTCTAGGCACGTTAGGTTGGGACTGGTTACGTTTGGGTATGTTATGCTTGGATAAGTTAGGCTAGGATAGCTTTGACTTTCGCGCTATACACTGCAATTCGTTGGGTTTCTGCACTCTACATTGCTGTAATGTGTTTAACTTGGCTCTGGGAGGGCCAGCGATACTGGTCTCGGCGCGATAACTTCAGATATGTTACGTTTGGTTGGGTTAGGTTTGTTTGGGTCAGGTTAGGCTGGTTTTGACTTTTCTGCTATACACTGCCATTCTATGGACTTCTGCGCCCCTCTCTCCTCTTATATATTCTGCTTGGCAATGCGGAGGCATGTCAGGTTGGAATACGTTGCGCTTGGTTATGTCACGCTTGGTTTGGTTAGGATAATATAGCTTCGACCTTTGTGCTCTACACTGCCATTCGGTGGATTTCTGCGCTCTACCTTGTTCTACTCAGCTCTGCTCTGCTCTCCGGATGCTAGCAATTGTGGTCGCGGCACGTCATGTTGAGTCAGGTTACGTTTGGCCATGTTATGATACGTTATGTTAGGTTAGGGTAGCTTTGATTTTTGTGGTACACACCGCAATTCTGTTGATTCCTGAGTGCTACACTGCTCTAATATGCTCTGATTGGCGCTGGGGAGGAGAGCAATAGTGGTCTCGGCTCGTTAGGTTCAATTAGGCTGCGTTCGTTTAGGTTACGATTCGTTAGGTTAGGATATGATAGCCTTGACTATTGCTCTATAGACTGATATTCGGTGCAATCCTGCGCTCTACTGCGATCTTGCATCCCCTCCTTTGATCTGGGAATGAATGAAATTCTGGCCGCGGCGCGTTGGGTGTAGTTAGGTTACGTTCGGTTAGGTTAGGTTTGTCCGGGTTAGTTCAGGATATCCTTGACTTTCGTGCTGTGCGCGGCCATTCTGTGCACCTCAGGGCTCTACTCTCCACTAATATGTTCTGCTTGGCGCTGGGGAGGCCAGCAATAATGGTCTCGGCGCGATAGGTTGAGCTATGATACGTTTGATTGTGTTACGTTGGTTTGGGTTATGCCCGGATAGCTTTGACTTTCGTGGCGTACATCGCTATGCGGCTGATTTTTGCGCTGCACTGTGCTCCAATATGTTTTGCTTCGTTCTTGGGAGGCCACGAATGGCATTCGCGGAACGTTTGGTTGTGTTTAGTTACGTTTGGTTTGATTACGGTAGGTTAAGGTTGGTTAGGATGGCTCTGACGTTTGTGCTACGCACTGCTATTCGGTGGATTTGTACGCGCCATTGAGCTCTAGTATATTTTGCTTTGCAATGGGGGGCCAGCAGCAGTAATGCTGGCACGTTAGTCTGCGTTAGGTTGCATTCGGTTATGTTACGTTTGGTCATGTTAGGAGAGGATAGCTTTGACTTTTGTGCTTTACGCCGCTGTTCGGTGCATTTCTGAGCTCTACTGTGCTCCAATACGCTCTGCTTGGCTATGGTGATGCGGGCAATAGTGGTCTCGGCACGTTAGGTTGGGTTACGTCACGTTTGGTATTGTTAGGTTAGGCTAGATTTGGTTAGAGTTGCTTTGACTTTCGCGCTATACACAGTTATTCGCTGGATTCCAGCCCTCCGCTGTGCTCTACACTAATCTGCTAGACCCTGGGAAGGCCAGCAGTATTGGGCGCGACACTTTGCGTTAAGTTTTGCTACGATAGTATAGGTTACGTTAGTTTGGGTTAGGTTTGGATATCTTTGATGTTTCGGCTGTACACTGCGACCCTAAGGATTTCTGCGCCCTACTCTCATCTAATATGTTCTGCTTGGCTCTTGAGAGGCCGGCAATAGTGGTGGCGGCACGTTAGGTTGAGCTTGTTTACGTTCGGGTAGCTTATGTTGGAATTGGTAAGGCTTGGGTAGCTTCGATTTTTCCGCTGCAGACAGCGGTTCTATGGATTTCTGGAACCTACAATCCTCTAATATTGACCGCCTGGCCCGGGGTAGGCCAGCAGTAGTGGTCGGTGTTGCGTTAGATTGAGTTATATTACGTTTGGTTATGTTTAGATGGGATGTATTAGGATAGGATAGCTTTTACTTTTGTGCTCTGCACGGCAATTCGGAAGATTTCTGCGCTCTACTGTGCTCTTGTATGTTCTTATTGTCTCTGGTGAGGGCACCGTTATTGGTATCTGCGCGCTAGGTTGAGTTATATTACGTTTGGTTAGTTTCGGATAGGGCAGCTTTGACTTTTATGCTGTACACTGGTATACGGTGGATCTCTGCTCTCAACTGTGCCCTAATATGCTATGCTCGTCTCTGGGGAGACCGGTAATAGTGGTCTCTGCACTTTAACTTGAGCTATGCTACGTTTTGATGGCTTATGCAGGTTTGGGTTAGATACGGATAGCTTTGGCTTTCGCGGTATACACTGCCATTCGGTGGACCTATGCGCTCTTCATTGCTCTAGTACATTCTGCTTTTCTTTGTGGAGGCCAGCAATAGTAGTCACGCCATGTTAGGTTCAGATAGGTTACGTTCGGCTATGTTAGGACAGGCTACTTTGCCCTTTGTGCTTTGCACTGCTTATCGGCGGATTTCTGTGAGCTACTGTGCTCTACTACGTTCTGCTTTGCTCAGGGGATGCCAGGCGCAGTGGTCGCGGCACGTCATATTGGGATATGCAGTGTTTGGATAGGTTGGATTATGTCAGGTTTGGCTATGGTATCTACGAGCATTGTGCCTTTAACTGCAATGCGGTGGATCCCTGCGCTCCAACGTGCTCTAGTGCATTCTGTCTGTCTCTATCGAGGGCAGCAATAGTGGTCTCGTAATGTTAGGTATCCTTTGGCTACGTGTGTATGTCTTACGTTTGGCTAGGTTTAGACAGGCTGCCTTGAATTTTGTGCTATTCACAGCTTTTTGGTGGATTTCTTCTCTCTAATGTGCTCTAATATGCCCCGCTTCGCTGAGGGGTGGCCAGAAATATTGGTCTCGTTACGTCATGCTGAGCTACGCTACGTTTGGATAGGTTATGTAAGGTATGGTTTGGTCAGGTTACGTCTGACTTTTGTTCTATTCACTGGAACGCGGTGGGTTTATGCGCACTACTGTGGTCTAGTACATTCTGC
>NW_016926047.1:0-955 GCF_001483705.2 Eufriesea mexicana
CTATCGTAAGCTAACCTAACCTAACCTAACCTTAGATAACTAAACCTGACCTGACCTGACCTGTCCTCACGTGACTTGACATGACTTGACCTTACCTGGCCTGACATAGCCTGGCCTGATGTGACCTGACATATCCTTCCCTGACCTGACCGAACCTGACCTCTCCTGACCTTACCTGAACTGACTTCACAAGACCTGACCTGGCATAGCCTGACCCGACCTGGAATATCCTGACCTGCCCTTACCTGAGCTGACCTGACCTGTCGTGACCTTATCTGGCCTGGCCTGGACTGACCTCACCTGATATGACATGACCTAACCTGACCTGAACTGGCCAGACATGGACTGGCCTAGCCTGCCCTGAACTGACCCGACCTGACTTGACCTGACCTGACCTGACCTGACGTGGCCTGACATTGCCCGGTCGACCCTGACCTGACCTGACCTGACCCGACCTGACTTGACCTGACCTGGCCTGAGAAACCCAACCCAACCAATCGTAACCAAACGTAATCAGACCTAACCTAACCTAACCTATTTTAATCTAACCTAACCTAACCTAACATAACATATACTAACCTGACCTGACCTGACCGGACCTGACATTAGCTGAAAAGACCTGACCTGACCTGATAGGCCCCGACCTGACCCGACCTGGAAAGGCCGGACCTGATATGACGTGACTGGAACTGCCCCGTCATGACCAGACCTGACACGTCCTGACCTGAGCTGAGAAGGCAAGACCTGACCAGACCTGCCCTGCCCTGACATGAACTAACTGACCTGACCAGACCTCACATGACATGACCTGACCTGACCGGACCTGATCAGACCTGACCTAAATTGATCTAACCTAACCTAACCTAACCTAACCTATCCTAGCTTTGTAAAACCTACCCTAGCCATACATACCCAAGCTTTAGCAAACCTAACATAACCAAACCCAACCTACCCA
>NW_016926048.1:0-257 GCF_001483705.2 Eufriesea mexicana
TCCATCCTTACTTGCATCCATACATACGCCCTTCCATACATGCATCCACACATCCTTACACATGTCCATTCATACACCCATCCATACATCCATACATACATCAATACATTCATCCATACATACACCAACACATTCGTCCATACATACATCCATACATACAGCCTTCTATACATCCATACATCCTAAAATACATTCATCCATACAAACATACACACATACATACACGCATACATCCATCCATCCATACAGACATCCAT
>NW_016926049.1:0-654 GCF_001483705.2 Eufriesea mexicana
ATAAAATTGAATTTTCTAGCCAGATTCTTCAGCATTGCAATGGCTGTAGCATGCCAATAGAATCTGTCCTCCTTGTTTATGCAAGAAAGTTTGCTCACCACGATACTAGCCGAATATGTCAGTAAAATTGTATTTTCCAACGAGATCCTATAGCAATGCAATGGCAATCGCACGCCAATAGAAACTTTCCTCCTTATTTGTGCTCGAAAGTTAGCTCAGCACGATATTAGTCGAAAAAGTATATAAAATTGAATTTTACAGCCGGATTCTTCAGCATTGCAATGGCTGTAGCACGCCAATAGCGTCCTTCCTCCTTATCTAAGCAAGAAAGCTAGCACACCGGGATATTAGCGGAAAATGTCTATAAAATTGTATTTTCCTGCCCAATTATATTGCAGTGCAATTGCTATAACACGCCAATAGAATCTTTCCCCCTTATTTATGGAAGAATGATACTTCACCATGATGTCATTCGAAAATGTCAATAAAATTGGATTTTCCAGCCAGATTCTATTGCGCTACAATGGCCATAACACGTCAAACGCATCTTTCCTTTTTATTTATGCAAGGAGGTTAGCTCACCGCGATAGAAGCCGAAAATGTCAATAAAATTAAATTTTTCAGCCAGATTCTGCAGCATTGCAATGGAAATAG
>NW_016926050.1:0-245 GCF_001483705.2 Eufriesea mexicana
GATCGCTTAACGCCTTCAATCCAATGGCAAGTACAGACATCTACTTGCCAGAGATTAGGTCTAATCACAATCTATAGCCTCCTACAGCTTGGTGAATAGATCGCCTAACGCCCTCAATCCGATGGCAAATACAGCCATCTACATGCCAGAGAAAAAGTATATTCAAAATCTATAAGCTGTCACAGAATGGCGATTAGGTCGCCTAACGCCCTCAATCTAATGGCAAGTACAGCCATCTAGCTGCC
>NW_016926051.1:0-1119 GCF_001483705.2 Eufriesea mexicana
TCTTGAGGAACAGAGGAACTGTATTTTGTCGTTCTAGAATTGTTGTAGGACTTAAGTCATAACAGATTATTCTAATTCCACGGCTACAGTGTCATATTTGTTTATGTAACATGTACGGCACTCTCAGTAGGAAATATCTCAAGCCATAACCGTACTATACATTGATTATTGCATTATTGCCTTTGAAATTACGTTCTCCGTGAAGGAAGTATTCCAACGGTTACAGTTCTGAGATGATGGCTGTACTCAGTACTGTGATGTCAACAGCTAATATCTCGCGTCAGAATGGATCTGGCTTCTGCCTTCCTGGAATTGCCATAAAATCTGAATCATCATTGAACAGAATAATAAAGCGGTTCCACCGATCTGCCTTTAGATGCACTATGTAACATACTATCAATTGGAAGTATCTCAAACCATAACAGTAATATACATTGATTACTCCTGAATTGCATTGGAACCTACATCATCAGTGAACATGGTTTTCCCAGGCAAACAGCACTGTGCTGATGGCTGTACTCAGGACAGTGTTGTCAATTGCTAATATCTTGAGGGATATCAGATCTGTACTTTGTAATTCTAGAATTGATATAGAATCGAAATCATGGTTGAACAGGTTAATCCACCGGCAACAATGCTCTGTCGGTGGACGTACTAAATGCCATGCCGTCAAATGTAAATGTCACTAGCCATAACCGCACTATACATAAGTTATTCTATCATTTCCTTCGAACTTGCAACGTAAGTGAACATAACAGTACAACGGCTGCATTACTGCGATGATGGCTGTGCTCAGTACTGTGTCGTCAGTTGTTAATATCTCGAGAGACAGTGGACCAGTATTTTGTCATTATAGAATTGTTATGGAATTTAAGTCATGACCGATCAGTCTAATCCCTCGGATACAGTGCTATATTGGTTGACGAAATGGCTACCGAACTGTCAATTGGAAATATCTCAAGCCATAACCGTACTATGCATTGACTATTGCAGAGTTGTCTTTGAATATTCATCATCGGCGAACAAAGTGTTCCAACAGCTACAGTACTGAGGCTGTACCCGGTACAGTGTTATCAATTGTTAATATCTCGATATATGACGGATCTGCCTTTGTCATTC
>NW_016926052.1:0-226 GCF_001483705.2 Eufriesea mexicana
GATCATGTCAAGAAAGGTCACATCAGGTCAGGTGAGGCCAGGCAAGGTAGGGGATGGTCAGGTTAGGCCAGGTCAAGTCAGGTCAGAACAGTTCAGCCCAGGTCATGTCAGGTCTGGTCAGGTCAGATGATGTCAGTTCAGGTCAGTTCATGTCAGGCCAGGTCAGGCAAGGTCAGGCAAGGTCAGGTCAAGTTAGATCAGGTCATGTCAGGTCAGGTCAGGTCAG
>NW_016926052.1:296-532 GCF_001483705.2 Eufriesea mexicana
CAGGACAGGTCAGGTCAGGTCAGGTCAGATGCTGTCAGTTCAGGTCAGTTCAGGTCAGGCCAGGCCAGGCCAGATCATATATGATCAGGTCAGGTCTGGTCATGTCAGGTCCGGAAAGGTCAGGCCAGGCCAGATCATGTCTGGTCAGGTCAGGTGAGTTCACGTCAGTTCACTTCAGATCAGGTCATGTCATGTCAGGTCACATCAGGCTATGTCAGGCCAGGCAAGGTTGGGGC
>NW_016926053.1:0-234 GCF_001483705.2 Eufriesea mexicana
ATATCGCGGTGAGATAGCATTCTTGCATATACAAGGAGGAAAGATTATATTGGCAAGCTATAGTCATAGCAATGCTGCAGAATCGGGCTGGAAAGTTCAATTTTATTGACATTACCCATCATTATCGTGGTGAGCTAGCTTCCTGGCATAAGTATGGACGAAAGGTACCTGTGGCGTGCTATAGCCATTGTAATGCTGTAGAATCAGGCCCGAAATTTCAATTTCATTGTCATT
>NW_016926054.1:0-639 GCF_001483705.2 Eufriesea mexicana
ACCGAATGGCAGTGTATGGCGTTAAAGTCAAAGCTACCCTAACGTTATATGTCAAATCGTCACTTAATCGAACGCAGCATTGCTCAACCCGACGTGCAGAGGCCACTGTTGCTGGCCTCCCTGTGTCAGGCAGAATACGGTAGAGCGCAGCAGAGCGCAGGAATCGACCAAGTTGCGGTTTATAACATGAAAGGCAGGGAAAACCTGACGGAAATTAACCAAACGTAACCAAACGGAACATAACCTTAACTGAGATTAACGTTCCGAGAGCACGGTTGCAGGTCTCCTCAGAGACGAGCGGAGTATAGTACAGCAACGTAGAGAGATGGAATTCACTGAATTGCATTCTATTGCACGAAAGTCAACTCTATTCTGTCGTATCCTATCCAAACGTAATATAAGGAAACGTAACCTAACCTAACCTAACGTGCCGTGAACACTGCTGCCGGCCTCACCAGAGACAAGCAGAATATACTTGAGTTCAGTAGAGCGAAGCCTCCAAACAGCACTGTACAGCACGAAAGACGAAGGTATCCTAACCAAGCCTAACCAATCTTCACCTAACCAAATGTAGAGGAACTATGCCTAACGTGCAGTGTGTATTGCACGAAAGTCTATGTTAACCAGACCGAACTTAAC
>NW_016926055.1:0-1439 GCF_001483705.2 Eufriesea mexicana
TCACCATGATATAACCGGTTATAGATTTTGAATAGACCTATTCGCTGGCAAGTAGATGGCTGTACTTGCCGTTGAATTGATGGCGTTAGGCGATCTACTCACCAAGCTATAACGAATTATAGATTTTGAAGAGACCTATTCTCTGGCAAGTAGATGGCTGTACCTGTCATTGGATTGAAGGCGTTTGGCGGCCTATTCACCATGATATAACCGGTTATAGATTTTGAATAGACCTATTCTCTGGCAAGTAGATGGCTGTACTTGCCGTTGGATTGAAGGCGTTAGGCGATCTAATCACCAAGCTATAACAGGTTATAGATTTCGAATAGGCCAATTCTCTGGCAAGTAGATGGCTGTAATTGCCATTGGATTGAAGGCGTTAGGCGACCTATTCTCCAAGCTATAACAGATTATAGATCTTGAATAGGCCTATTCTCAGGCAAGTAGATGGCTGCACTTGCCATTGGATTGAATGCGTTAGGCGATCTATTCATCATGCTATAACAGGTTATAGATTTGGAATAGACCTATATCCATGCAAGTAGATGGCATTACTTGAGATTCGATTGAAGGCGTTAGGCGTTCCATTCATCAAGCTACATCAGATTATAGATTTAGAGTAGGCTTTTTCCCTGGACAGTATCTGACAGTACCTGCCATTGGATTGCTGACGATAGGCGATCTAATCACCAAGCTGTGGCAGCTTATAGGTATTCAATAGACATATTCCCTGGCAAGTAGATGGCTGTACTTGCCATTGGATTCAAGGCGTTAGGCCCTCTATTCACCATGCTATAACAGGTTATATATTTTGAATAGACCTATCCTCTGGCAAGTAGATGACTGTACTTGCCATTGGATCGTAGGCGTTAGGCGATCTATTCACCAAACTATAACAGATTATAGATTTTGAGTAGACCGATTCTCCGGCAAGTAGGTGGCTGTACTTGCCACTGGATCGAAGGCGTTAGGCGATCTATTCACCAAGCTATAGCAAGTTACAGATTTTGAATAGACTTATTCTCTGGCAAGTACAAGGCTGTACTTGCCATTGGATCGAAGGCGTTAGGCGATCTATTCACCAAGCTATAGCAAGTTATAGATTTTGAATAGACTTATTCTCTGGCAAGTACAAGGCTGTACTTGCCATTGGATTGAAGGCGTTACGCGATCTATTCACCATGCTGTAATAGGTTATAGATTTTGAATAGACCTATCCTCTGGCAAGTAGATGGCTGTACTTGCCCTTGGATTGAAGGCGTTACGCGATCTATTCACCATGCTGTAATAGGTTATAGATTTTGAATAGACCTATCCTCTGGCAAGTAGATGGCTGTACTTGCCCTTGGATTGAAGGCGTTACGCGATCTATTCACCATGCTGTAATAGGTTATAGATTTTGAATAGACCTATCCTCTGGCAAGAAGATGGCTGTACTT
>NW_016926056.1:0-535 GCF_001483705.2 Eufriesea mexicana
TATTGATGTATGTATGTACGTATGTATGGATGAATGGATTGGTGGATGGATGTATGGATGGATAGATATGTGGATGTATGGATGGATGGACTTATGGTTGTGTGGATGTATGAATGTATGGATGGATGTATGTATGCATGTATAGATGTATGGATCGATGGGTGTATGGATGGGTGCTTGTATGAATGGATGGATGTATGGTTCGATGGATGTATGGATGGGAGGATGTATGGATGGGTGGATGTATGGATGGATGGATGTATGGAAAGATGGATGTATGGATGGATGGATGTATGGATGAATGGTTGTTTGGATTGATGGATGTATGGATGGATTGAGGTATGGATGGACGGATGGGCGGAAGTATGAATGTATTTATGTATGGCTGTCTGCATGTATGGATGTATGGATGGATGGTTGTATCGAATGGTGGACGTACGAATGGATGCATAGAGTATGGATGTGGGGATGCATGGATAAATGTATGTATGGATGTGTGGCTGTATGGATGTATGGATGGATGGATGTATGGATG
>NW_016926057.1:0-427 GCF_001483705.2 Eufriesea mexicana
GATTCTATAGCATTGCTTCGGCTATAGCACGCCAATAGAATCTTTCCTCCTTATTTATGCAAGCACGTTAACTCCCAAATTGTTAGTCGAAAATGTCAATTACAATGAACTTTCCAACCAGTTTCTATAGCATTGCGACGGCTATAGCACGTGAATTGCATCTTTCCTCCTTATATATGCAAGAAAGTTAGCTCACTACGGTGTTAGTCGAAAATGTCACTAAATTTGAATTTTCCAAACAAAGTCTATTTCAATGCAATTGTTATAGCACGCCAATAGTATCTTTCCTCCTTGTTTATGCAAGAAAGTTATCTCTCCACAATATTAGTCGAAAATGTCAATAAAATTGGACTTTCCAGCCAGATTCAATAGCATTGCGACGGCTATAGTACGTGAATTGAATCCCTCCTCCTTATATATGCAACAA
>NW_016926057.1:444-2338 GCF_001483705.2 Eufriesea mexicana
ATATTAGTCGAAAATGTCAACAAAATTCAAATTTCCAGCCAGATTCTATAGCATTGCGTCGGCTGCATCACGCCAATTGAATTTTTCCTCCTTATTCATGCAATAAAGTTAGCTCACCACGATATTAGTCGAAAATGTCAATAAAATTGAACTTAGCAGCCAGATTCTATAGCATTGCGACGGCTATAGCACGCCAAGAGCATCTTTCCTTCTTATTTACGCAAGGAAGGATGCTCACTACAATATTAGTCGAAAATGTCAACAAAATAGTATTTTGCAGCCACAAACTATATCATTGCAATGGCTATAGCTCTCAAGAAGCATCTTTCCTCCTTACTTACGCAAGGAAGTCAGCTCACCACGATATTGGTCGAAAATGTCAACAAAATTGAACTTTCCAGACAGATTCTATAGCATTGCGACGGCTATAGCACGCCAATTGAATCTACCATCCTTATTTATGCAACAAAGTTACCTCACCATGATATTAGTGGTAAATGTTAATAAATTTGTATTTTCCAACCACATTCTGTATCATTGCAAAGGCTATAGCACGCCAATTGAATCTACCATCCTTATTTATGCAACAAAGTTACCTCACCATGATATTAGTGGTAAATGTTAATAAATTTGTATTTTCCAACCACATTCTGTATCATTGCAAAGGCTATAGCACGCCAATAGAATCGTTCATCCGTACTTATGCAAGAACGATAACTCACCACGATGTTCCTCGAAAATGTCAATAAAATTGAATTTTTCAGGAAGATTCTATAGCGTTGCGACGGCTATAGCACGCCAATTGGATCCTTCCTCCTTATTTAGGAGAGAAAGATAGCTCACCATGATATTAGTCGAAAATGTCAATAAATTTGTATTTTCCAACCATATTCAGTATCATTGAAATGGCTATAGCACTCAAAAAGCATCTTTCCTCCTTACTTACGCAAGGAAGTCAGCTCACCACGATATTAGTCGAAAATGTCAACAAAATTGAACTTTCCTGCCGGATCCTATAGCATTGCAACGGCTGTAGCACGCGAATTGAATCCCTCCTCCATATTTATGAAAGAAAGGCAGCTCAACATGATATTAGTCGAAAATGTCAATAAATTTGCATTTTCCAACCACATTCTGTATCATTGCGGCGGCTATAGCACGCCAGTAGTATCTACCCCCATTTTACATGCAATAAAGCTAGCTCGCCACGATATTAGACGAAAATGTCAACAAATTTGAACTTTCCAGCCAGATTCTATAGCATTGCGACGGCTATATCACGCCAGTAGAATCTAGCCTCCTTATTTATGCAATAACGTTAGCTAACCATGATATTAGTCGTAAATGTTAATAAATTTGTATTTTCCAGACACATTCTGTATCATTGCAATGGCTATAGCACGCCAGTAGTATCTTTCCCCTTTACTTATGCAAGGAAGGTAGGTCACCACGATATTAGACGAAAATGACATTAAAATTTTATTTTCCAGGAGGATTCTATAGCATGCAATGCCTATAGCACGCCAATAGAATCGTTCCTCCTTACTTATGCAAGAAAGTTAGCCCACCACGATATCAGTCGCAAATGTCAATAAAATTGAATTTTCCAGGAAGATTCTATAGCTTTGCAATGCCCATAGCACGCCAATAGATTCTTTCCTCCTTATATATGCATGAAAGTTAGCTCACAACGATCTTATTCGAAAATGTCAAAAAATTTCAATTTTGGCAAACACATTCTATATCATCGAAATGGCTATAGCACGCCGATTGAATCTTTGATCCTTATTTATGCAAGAAAGGTGGCTCGCCACGATATTAGTCGAAAACATCTGTGAAATTGAATTTTCCTGCCAGAGTCCATAGCATTGCAAAGCCTATAGCACGCCAATAG
>NW_016926058.1:0-32537 GCF_001483705.2 Eufriesea mexicana
TTTCTACATTTATCATTTACCAACATTCAGACTCTATATTCAATTTATCTTTACCTTTTCTAATTATTACCAAGTGTTCTTTCTCCATCTCTCCAATGATCCTCATATTTCCATGTTGATGCTATACATTTTTCTGTGTTGATACATATGCTGCCTCTTTTCTGTTTCTTGATTTGACATAATAGACATTTCTTCTTCTCACTGCTTTCATTCAAGCCTCTCTCCTTTCTTTATATACCTCGGCTTCATCATTCTAAAATTTAAAACATTGACAATGATCATTCACTTTGATCAATGATATTAATATCTATTTAAATCAGGAATACAACATACCTTTCAATCTCAATGTATATTCTATATCTTGTTGTTATAAGAGACCATCACCTAAATTAATTTTTTTATTTCTTTTGGTCTGCCTAAACCATTTCCATTTTGAGTAAATAAATTTTAAGTAAATAAATCAATTTTAAATCTTTATTTGACCATCAAGGATTTCTATCTTGTATGTCATATGGTTAGCTGACCTAGAATCGAATAGACATATTTATAATAGAATAGACTTACATATTTATATTAATGCTTCAATTTTTTCTCGTTATAAATTATAATTCTTGGCATCTAACGTCTCTATGCTGGTGATATTCCACGAGTCCAATATTTTTGAATTGTTGCACGTGCCTGTTTATTTCAATGGAATATTGTCTTTTCACAATCAAGTTCTGCTATCACTAATAAAAGGTGGAAAAACAATGGCTCATAACTTACACTATTTAATTACAACTGAAGATTGTGTTAATATAAAGACTTACATTCCTTTGCGTGATGCAGGCACACCTGCATGGACACAACAATGCTTCCAGCGTTTGTTTGCAAGTTTTTCTTATTTCATACACACTCTCCTGTTCACTTGGAGAAAAATTAACAAATCACTTAATTTCTGTGATTAATTTATGAACTTTTATAATTGCGTTGTAAAGGCGTACCTTTGTAAATTTGTCGTCTGCCAGGTAAAGAAATGAATGCTGATTGTGTAATTAAAACCACTGATTGGGCTGAATTTATTAAAGAATGTAGAAAATTTTATCGGATTCTAAAGTGAATAAAAAGAGGAAAACAGAATGTGCGTTAGTTATTTATGCTCTTTTATTGTTTATTTATTTTGACCACCACGTCACGTAGATTTAGGAATTTACCTAAAGCTTCGAGTCGAAAATCATAGATGGCTCTGATGTTAGTTTACTAACTCTGGTTATGTGCTCCGTATATATTTCAATAAATCAAATCGGCAGTGGAAAATTCGCTAATTACTCAATGTCTGTGATTAATTTATGAACTTTTATAATTGCATCGTAAAGACAGATCCATTAAGAACTTTCCAATATATTTTTCGACATAAATTTGTTCCTAATTAATTAATTATTAATAATTATTCTACGAAATGTTTGAATTATTGTCGAAAATTGTCGAAGACGCCATTGATTTTTCATTAATTACTATCCTCTACGCAATTAATTTATGAAACTTTATGCACTCGTTAGAAAGACAATGTCCTTGCGAATTTTCTCATATAAACTTTGATCACATTTTGCTTCTAGTTTCGTTTAGTAATAAATATTTTCTCGGAAGATCGCGATGGTCGTCGTTACGAAATCATAGACGCCATAAAGCAAAAATTAATAACTAACAATTTAGAGCTAAATTCTTTACGAATGTTATATAAGAATGTAGCCTGAAGTTCCAGCTTTGCATCAAAATTATAAAAGTTCACAAATTGTTTGCGGAAATTGAGTAATTAATAATTATTCCCTGCCGGGGCCATTCTATCCTTTTCTATCCCCACTCTGTCCATGTCAGTCACGTGACCAGCTCTCAGTCGACCTCCTTGCCTATTCTATATTCCTATCACTTTTGTAGCATTTGGAGCCAAATAATAGATGGCGCTGATCGAAACTGCCGAATGAAAAACCACGTGACCCGTTGGGCGGGAGAAACAAAACAGTAAAAGGACATAAATAAGTATAACACATTTTTCTTTCTTCTCTTTACTCTCTTAAAAGCCAGACGAACATGAAGTCACAGATGAAGATGCGTTGTTTTATTCTTGGTAGAAAGAAAACGAAACTTCAATTGTTATATGCTTAGGTACTTTTTATTCACTTTGAAAGTTTTACATATACATGTTAATTGTTAACGACATAATAAACAATGACATATAGACATTAGAATCTGAATATATGTCCGTATCACGGACGGTTTCGAGAAAAAGATGTTTCGTAATACATATCAACTAATAATTATCATTACAATGACCATATATATATGTACAATATTTATAAACATATGATAAATGATTCTATTCAAATACATGAGTTATCCTAATAATTCTTGATATCTTTTATCCTGCATCTTCTCGGCTTTCTCCTGTGCTACACTAATAAGGAGTTTTTTTATTCCCTATTCATTTTCCTTTATATTCTTATCATCTTCAGCATCACCTATTTTATAATTTTGTACTTTCTTCGGTTCCTTTTTTGTATCTCTCAATGTATTTTTTATCCTTTCCTTCATTGCTCTGAAAATATAAATATAAGAGACAGTCAATAAAAATTCCTACTTTCTATAACATAGTTATAATATAAACAATAAACTAACTCTTTCTCTTTCTTTACAACTTCTAATTCTTCTCGAGCTTTTACTTCGTCGTCGCTTTCTCAATAGCTACTGCGGTCTTCCGTCCTTCTTTTATTTGTAAGTCCAGGTGGTTCAACAGCTTGTTGCGAGCTTAATTTTGGATCAGTTAAATGATCATGAGCTGATTTGCTCTTACCACAAATCTCTTTATTTAATTTCACAGATTCTTCTTCATCTTCCTCTGCTTCTTCACCAAATGATAAAAGATTGAAATCTCTGTAACAAAATTTTTCATTGCAAAGAATAATACTATCAGGGCCAAATTCTGCAAACATATGTGATTTTTACTTTACTGCTACTTTTTTCGTTTTTGAACTGTCCTTTACTTTTTCACTTTCCTGTATTATTATTCTTGGTACAATATCAGAAAATGGGTTGTACAATATTATAGTTTTTATCAAACTTGGAGGATAAAGTGGTCTATCAGTCTACAAAAAAGAGGAAATATTATATTTATTCGTGTTATATATATATTCTTATATAACAAGATATATTCTTATATAGCAAGTTATATATTCTTGCAAACATTAAATTTACCTCATGTACAAGTGCTTCTTCGAGTTTAAGCATACTATATATAGATTCACCAGTAACTCTACCAAAGATTGCATGTTTATTCTGCAAATCTGGTGTAGAACTAAGAGTAAGGAAGAATTGGGAAATACAGTCATCTTTTCCAGCATTAGCCATAGCAATTAAATCTCGTCGACAAAAACGTAATCTCGTATGAAATTCCTCCTAAAACATATATATCCAATAATTATTATTTAATAAAAATAGAATTCATTTAATTTTTAAATATAGTCTAACTTTAAATGGTTCTCAATATATTTTACGACCTTCTCCTGTACCTGTGGGATCACCATCTTGTGTTATGAATCCCTTCATAATTCTATGAAATATAGTGTCATCCCAATAACCTTCCAAACATAATCGTATACAATTTTTACATGCCATGGGAGTTTCTTTTGCCCATAATTCTAACTCAACATCACCAACAGTTGTTTTCATTGTAACCTTGTTATAGCAAATATATTAGTTTGATTAATGTAAAATAGTTATGAAATCAAATTTAATAAAATTTATTATTTATTATTGTAATTCAAATTAGAAATTATTTAATACATTGATATAGAAATTTAGAAAGTAAATATTGTATATCGGTTAAATTTTTAAAAACAGATATACAATGCATTGAAATATTATAAAATGATACTTATTACTTTACCCTTAGTGGCTGACTCTTGCATATAAATATTACTCATGTTTGTAAGTCTCCTATAATAGAAAAAATCCTTCATCAATAATATTTCATATTAAATCTTTAGTTATTTATAAATCAGACAACCAAATGGTTCTTTTCTTGAATAATCATCAGCAGGTAAGACGTACCTTCTATCTCCTTTTAACGTTGGCTTTATTGGCTCAATAAATTCTATGTGCCACAACCCCATTATTCCTGCTGCTTTTATAGTTTCCAGGTTCCTATAGATGTTTCTACACATTTATGCCTTAACGTAACAATTACACTCTACATTCAATTTATCTTTAACTTTTATAACTATTACCAAGTGTCCATTCTCTATTACCTCAATGATTGTTCTATTTGAATGTCCATGCCTGACATCCTTCTTTGTTGATACATATGCTGCCCCTTTCTTGTTTCTTTATTCTGCATCATGTGTTTCCTCTTCTCACTTCTTTTATTCAAACTTAACACATTAGCGATGATCATTGACTTTGACCACTGATATTAATATTCATTTAGATCAGGAACACAACATACCTTTCAATCTCACTGTATTCTCCATATCTTGTTATAAGAGACCATCACCTAAATTAATTGTATTCCTTTTTGTCTGCCTAAACCATCTCCATTTTCTGAATTTTTATTTGACCATCAAAGATTTCTATCTTGTATGTCATATGGTTAACCGACCTAGAATGCAATAGACATATCATACTTTACATATTTATATTGCTGCTTCAATTTTTTCTCGCTATAAAGTATAATTCTTGGCATCTACGCTGATGATATTCCATGAGTCCAATATTTTTCTATTGTTGCACGTGCCTGTTTATTTCAACAGAATATTGTCTTTTCTAACTTACACTATTTAATTATAACTAAAGGTTATGTTAATACAAATACTTACATTCTTTTCGTGATGCAGGCACACCTGCATGGACACAACAATGCTTCCGGCGTTTGTTTGTAATTTTTTCTCATTTCCCATGCACTCTCCTGTTCACTTGGAGAAAAATTAACAAATCGCTCAATTTCTGTGTTTAATTTATGAAATTTTATAATTGCGTTGTAAAGGCGTACCTTTGCATATTTGTCGTCTGCCAGGTAAAGAAATGAATGCTGATTGTCTAATTAAAACCGCTGTTTCGGCTGAATTTATTAAAGAATGTAGAAAACTTTATGATTTTATTTATTAAAATAAATTAAAATATATTAGGTGCACGTAATCAGAGTTAGTAAACTATTTGAGAAACTATTCCAAAATCATAGATGGCGCTGATCGCAGGCGGTAAAATTTGTATTCGAACTGGATACTAGAAATCAATTCGACAGTAGAAAATTAATAAATTGCCAAGTTTTTGTAATTAATTCATGAAAATTTATAGCTGCACAGCAAAGTTGGAATTATAGGCAACATTCTTATAGGATGTTTAATTTAATAATTAATACTTACATGAGCGATAGGTTTTGTATTTCCTGTAGTAAACAAGATTGCTATAGAAAAGTATTTTTCTTACATAATATTATTATTTTGTAATAAATATAAACTAGCATAAGGAAGCGTAAAGAATAAATTTTTTTATTAAGAAACTTTATTTATAATTGTGTATTTACAATGTTTTTATAGGCGAAAAATAAAAACAAAACAAAAAATATATTTAAAAGAATTATCAAAACTATGGACGGGAATCGAACCCCGGTCCTCCAGTATATCAATTCTCGATCGTCCATGATTTTACATCATCTCCAACAATTCTCTAGACAATACTTTTTCTACTTTGCAGTACATTTTAATAATTTTACTTACCTCATACTTACCTTGTACTTACCTTCCCTTACTTGCAATTCCTCCCCTTACTTACCTTAATCCCTCTTCATTTAAATATCATTTAAACAGATATTGCCCACTCTCTATTTTCAAATTCCAAAGGGAACATTGAAAATTTACAAGAGGTAGGAAATATCCTAAACTTTGTGCGCAGCTCTTAGCTTGGTATCGATTCCCAAAAATTATTCTTTGGAAAACGATACCAATTACCAGGTCTCACCACGTGGAGGTGGCTACGCATCGAGACCCGACATGCGCCCTAGTGGCGCAGCCTGCTGGCGCTACCTGTATCAAAGGTACCCTAATCTAACTTGGAGCGAATTAAGTTAAAGTGACTCTACTGACACTTTATTATATTTCGTGTCTTACAAAGGGGATTTCGATTCGGTATACTAAAACTCTACTGTCGCAACGCTAAGATATTTTCAAGTTCCCATAAAAATAGGGAATGAAATATCAAACACGCGAGCAAGTAAAAAATCGCGACGCGCCCGAACGAGTTCGCGATTATTCGAAAGACCGACTAGCCTACGAGACGTACTCTCGTGTACAAGACAACTTCATGCCTCGGCACCCTCCCGATCGAACCTAGCCCACCCAGCCACCACAGACCCTGCCATGACTTACTCGCGAACGAGAGCGATCGACGAACCAACGAAACATCCAAAATCAAGCCGAGGGTCCCTAGCGAGGCCCTGTAGCCGGTCACGCAGGCCCCTGCCACATTGGGGAGAAATTAATCATCCCATGGGGTCTGACCGTAGGCCCATATGCAATGTCCGGCTACAGGACCCATACCCCGGTCGTGCACACGCTGGTGCCCAGGACAACTAAGGCCGACAGACCCTCGAATTGACCCAGGTGAGTGCCAGCCCGCCGACCACCCTAGAACCGATGCGTGACAAGGGTGGCAGTGGCGAGGGTGAGTGTCGGAACGAATCGTTTGGATGACTTACGAAACATGAAGTAATCGAGTACACGAGAGTACGTCGCGTAAGCTAGTCGGTACTTAAGAACAATCGCGATTATCGCGAGCACAATTATGTTCTATTTGGTAAACAAGAGGGATATGGGAAAAAGAAATGATATATTTCGCTCCAAGTTAGGTAGCTTACCTTTGTACGGATAGCGCACACATGAAACTTAGTCTAGGAATCTATCTTATGACTGCTTAGGTCTACTTAGGTCTAAAGACACGAATCCCGCGTCGTCCAACGATGTCTTCCGAATGAAATCTTGAGGAAACTTGAGAATCTTGAGAAACGTGAAAGCTAAAACAGAATATATTATTGTTAATATAAACCTGAAAGGAAACGGATTAGTACGAGGAAAGAAAACGAATGAATAGAGACCATGAAGGTTGACCAAGTGGGAGGAGCAAACCACCGATGAGACAGAAAGAAACCAACGACGAAACATTCGAATATTATACCAAAAATTCGAATTTTCAAATAAAAGTAAAAATCTGAAAAAATAAAATAATTAAAAACTGGAAGGAAAGAATAATTAATATTTGAGAATAAAAATGATTAACAACCCAATGATGAGACATATATAAACCAGCGATGAGATATGAGCAACCCAACGATGAGATATAAGCGATCCAACAACGAAACATTCGAATATTATACGAAATATTCGAATTATCAGATAAAAATAGATAAAGGCGAAAAAGTATTTTCTGTAAGAAAAAAAAGTAGTTAAAACCTGAAAGGTTCCATTATTTATTATTTTCTCGTCTTAATAGCCAATAATTTATTAATTTTTTCACTTTGATTATAAATATACGTTGTGGGCAATTTGTTAATAACAATATTAATTTGTTATTAACAATCACTACAATAATTTATAAACTTTTTAGAAATTATATAAAATTTCTATAAAGTAATTATGTAAATTTTAACACAATTACGGTGCAAGTTCAAGTAATAGCCAATAATTTATTAATTTTTTCACTTTTATTGTAAATTTACGTTATGAATAATTTGTTATTAGCAATATTAATTTGTTATTTATAATATATTTGATACTTTATACTTGTTTTATAAAGTACAACATTCGCGCCTTCATAGCATAAATTTCTATGATACATATGATATATGTATGTCAAAATATTCTAATTTCTCTGTACTTTTGGATACTCTCACCGAACTTGTGAGATATCAATAAACCCCCTAACGTTCTTACTTTTTATGTAATATTTAATTTCAGACAAAAATGGTGCTTTTGCAGGGAATATCATATTCTTCGGAAACTGAGTGTGATAAAACAATTTCGATTACAGATTCGTGATCAGGTATGTCAACTCTACAAGTATTACCTAATGGATACTACATATTAAAATTCTTGTTGAGCAGTGCAATTCATCGTAGTGCAAACGTTGGTCAATGATCTATACTCAAATCATGCATAACTTTGACAGTCTTAAAAATGTCTAATTTTAGCTGAATCTCACCTGAAAAGTTTCCCTTGAATTTGCAAAACTGTCGAATATTCCATTGGCAAAATGAGCGATCTCGAAACCGTTTCAAAGGAACCCCCTCTCGTTCGAATGAAAATAACAATGGCGTCCAACAAAGCAAATGGTTAACGTCACTCAAACGTTGGCCAACGAACCGTTGTCGAATTACACGTGAATTCGACAGTCTTGAAGCTGTCCATCTTGCAACGGTATACAGCTTTGTACGCGATCATATCCGGTGACGTTAAATTGCCGCGGCGCAGATCCGGCGCGAAGTTACGCATGCCGGCTGTGTACGTGCATAGTATTAGACATTTACACGGTCACAGAGCTGGTGACAGTAGCACGAGTGTCTTTGACGTACTCTCCGTTACAATGCAATGGTGCTCGGCCTTTGTGCGCGCAAATGTGACGACTGCACGCGGCAGCATGTCGGTAATGGTCGCTGTCATTCGTTAGCAGTTACCCCTCCCCCTCCCGCCAACCTCCGCGAAATAAATCAACGATCCAAAGGTGTTCTATCGTTCTGCGGTTCGTTTGCTACGAATTATGCAGCCAACTGGTACACGTTTCGTGCCAATCGACAAAAGTGGACGGTCGATTGCTCGTAACGCGTCAGTTTTCATCCCTGAGTATACCATACTCTCCCTTCGCCTTGCGATTAACCTTTCGACAACGCGGTGTATCGCAGAAATTGAGTTTTAGAGATTTGGACCGTGAGTATATCGAGATCGAACCGCCTGTGTAGGAATGGGGCTTTGAAAGTTTGGGATTTGAGTAGATCAAATTGATATACAACTCTGTTCTGAGTAATGTTATTTTCGACTATATTCGGAGAGGATTCCGATCGTGATATTTCAAAAAATCGAGGAGAATTAGATAGAAAATAATTTCATTATTAGTGTTCCATGATAGGACGCCGGAGACTAGGTTGAACACGAATTTTAAGAGACAAATCTTGCTTGGCTGTACACAGAGTATTTAATTATCAAGAGAGGAATATTAATGGGATATGGGACTTTTTATATGGTGTTACAGTTGCGCATTGGATGGCTTGAACTTGTCAACAGTTGCACCATTGATCATGGAAGCTGTTAAAGTTAAACATCCAAGCCAGCGTTACCATGTGCAGTTAGTTAGTGTATCATCAACAGCTACGCACGATGTATCATGGCCACTCGTATGCTACTGCATTACGATAAATCCTCCCGTTACCCTTGGTAAAACAGGTACTCGAAAACGTTGCAACAGAGAAATTCTCAACTCAAATCGAACGTTCCAAAACGTTAACGAGTCTTCAGCTAGAAGGTGTCAAAGATATCCCTAGCTCTATATTTTTGTATGAACTCGTACGACATAACGTAATTTTTCGCATTTTTATATCGAAGAGAGCTTGTTGGTTTATGAACGAATTCCAAAATCATCGAGTACACGATCACGAGAAGAAAATAAACAGAATCCAAATAGAAATCTACATAGGAAACTAAAGTACTCGTATCCCATGGACCTTCGGATATCTACGTACGCCGAATTTCGCCGAATTTCTGCTTTAATAACACGTCGAGTCAATGGAAGAGGCGAGCTCTATATTTTCCACGGCCACTCGCGAAAGTGTCTTCGGCTGAAAATTGAAAATCGGCTGCGTTTGATTCCGCTGAGCGCGGTAGGAACGCGATGAAAACCGTTGCCGCCTGAAGGCTTCGCGGGGTTTCGTTCCTGTTCGAAATTTGAAATTCAGATCGGTTTATTGTGGACCGGCATTTCGCGTGCATTCTGTGGCTCTACAATTATAAAAATATTTGCTCGTAAATCTACGATATAATGGGGCTAACAGAATTTTCCGGTTTTATTACGCCGCCCCGTGAAATATCGCTATCCTCTAAAAATTTGTTCGGCACGGCGTATGAGCACGACTGCGCTTGGCCCGCCTAAACGCGAAAAATCGAATATTTTCTCCCTTTTTTTCCACTCTCTTTTTCCCTATTTATCTTTCGTTTCTATCTGCTTCCATTTTTTTTTTCCTTTCTTTTTTCCCGACTCTGCGCCCTTTTTTTGCACCGCGGTAACGCACCGCAATGCGTGACAAATATTATAACGCGTTGAAGCGACTCGATTTGACGAGATGTTATTTAACTCCACCGTTCGGGCTGGAAAATTCTCGGCAAAGGACGCCGCGCGTTTCACCACGTGGCTGGTTTTTTAGCGTTTCAAAAACACGGAAAATCCAGCGCGGGATATTATACGCTGGTACAGTTTTATTAGCGTGAATTTCGTTCCGTACGCTCCGATGGCCGCCGGGATTGCGCGCCTCGCGTGTCACGCGTCGAAGATGTAAAAACCGTTTGACGAGCGATTAGTTGCAGCGACGAATGGAAATTGGAGAGATTCAATTCGAGAATAGCCATTTGATTTTGATCAATTTTCGCGAGAAGCGATGTTTCGTTCGGGGAATGCGATTTCACGAGGTAATCTACTGGTTTATAACTGCGGCGGGAACTAGGGTGGGTGATTATAATGGTTGTAAAAAGGGAAATTCTCTTTAAAAGCTGTTGTTTAACGCTTACCTACAATCTAAATAATCGTGTTTGCACTTTTGATTAAAAATTCTGTATATTCAGCGATATCTATTCCAGGTCATTTTACTTTCAGATTTTTCTTTTAATACATGTACGTATTATAAATTTTTCAATTATGGCGGGTCCTCCGTATCTGATCTCAGGTATCTTCGTGTGGCGACGGTGTTAGAAGTCCCGGGGCCTGCTAGTGGATTCATCAGTAAGGCTACCTAGCTATCTAGGCCCTGCCTTAGATGATACTGGCACTATGCACAAGTCAGAATTCGTATATATAAGAATTGGAGGGTTCACCGAGAATCCTTGATTACATTCAGTAGCGAGGATATGAATTTAAGAACACCAGGGTTCAACTGTTCGTCTACAAATCGTGTAAATCCTCAGCGTAATTAGTAGACTCATGTCATTAGGGCCACCGTTATATGCAACTCATTTGGACGACGTTGTCATAGTTTGTCTATAGGTCTGAGTCGATTCCTCGTCCCGATAGTTGTATGATTCTTCAAGCACGACAATTTACAGGTAAGTCCACAATCGCTTTCTCTCTGAGTTCGACGTTGAAAAACTTGTGCTTTAGGTAAAGTATATAGTCGATGAAACGATCTGTATCAGTACATCGCGAGTACATCGCAAAATGTCAGATATTTTACGGAATTTCCATAGGGTGGATGACCTCGACTGCTCTCACGTTAGAATCCATGATCTTGTCGATTTCTTTCCTGACAGAGGAGTATCAGTTTCGCCTTAACTATACGACAGTTAATTTTATAGTATAGATGCATCTTTCCTCAGCTATCAGTGCACTGTGCATGCATGCTTAAGCATTTGTCGCGCTTTTATTGTGGTTCACAGTCGCGAGGTTCGAATGCCACCCTCAGTTTTTGTCTCGCGTTTCATCTGCCTCGCACAAGCTCGCGAACGTATTAAACGGTAATAAGCATCGAGCTTTGCTTTTTACCCCGTTGTTGGGGTCCAAGTGTAAACGCTTCTTAACTCGCCAAGATAATTTCCGGTGCTCCCGGTGTGCACGAACGAAAAGCGTATATCATTGTTCTTATGGGACCGAAGGTGCAACGATTTACGGAGTTCAGTCGGCCGATTATTCGTGTACAATGTCCGCATAGTATCTGCACGAACGCCAGTAGCGTAGACGGAGGACAAACCGTGCCGATGATTCGTCGAATCGATAGATACGTCTGCGTGTCCTGGCAAGCTGGTAGAAAGAGGTATAATATTTGGTATTAATTAAAATGGGACGATATTGGCTGGAATGTGGACCACTTAGAATTCGAATATGGAAAGGACGTTTAAATTTCGAATACAGAATATTTGTTTCGACCGCAGATTCTATATTTTTTACTCGACAGGATCTGGAGAATGTTAGATGGAATAATAAAAGAGAAAAATTTGTATTTGGGATGGTAGAAGATTTTAATTTATATTTACCGATAATGGTTGTAAGATAGAGTAACGATGGGCGAATCTTTTTATACTCTTTAGCTCCTGAGATATGTACATTGAAATTAAATATACGATTTAGAACAGAATATTCGAAAACAATTCCCTAAGAAAGTACTATTTTTAATTTTCATAAATTTTCGTCTTAGAAGATAAAGAATTGTATAAATAATCCGCAAATTGTAATTTTGTTTTTTAACTTTGTATAAATTCCTATGAATTATATTCTAATTTTATGAAATAGGTCAAAATGTTTGAGTTATAAATTTTGCTTTATAACAGGAAATACGAAGGAGTTTCGAGTCTCTAAATGAAATTCTGAAAATAAAAAAGAGGAGAAAAGAATTAGTATTATATTGGTTAATAAAGAAAAGTATAATTCGTGGACGAGCATTTCTGTGTATTTAACCGATGAATATTTATAACGAGCCTTGTATTATTTCCGTGCTAATTTCGGCGCAACAGGTACAAATTAAATATTCCAGATCACATTAATAATATCCTCGCTCCGACGTTAAACCGCGTTTTACATTCAATATTTAATTTGATCTAGAGGCTCCGCTTTAAATACCGGTCGTTCCTGTATATTATTTATAGATTGTTTATACAAATACGATAATAAAATTTTCGATAAATAACATACCTGAAGACACGTACGTATAATGTTCTAATAATCAACGCTTCATCTAAAGAAATTCAATTAACTCCATATTCCTACAAAATTAACATTCTATTCTATATTAAACCCTCGAAGAATATAAATATTTAATTTCGTATTAATAAAATAATATTACCCAGACTACGTCAAAAATAAGAACGAAATTTTCGTTTAATGAAATATCTGAAATATACGTTCGTATAATTCTCTATTAACCATCAATTACTCCATAAATTTATGAATCTATTTCCTATTATGTCTACGTAATGGACAACGATACTCCAGTAAATAAACTACACAAGATCCGAAATATTCGATAAAAAGGAAGCAAATTAATTTTTCGATTTTTATTACCATTCAGACTTTCATAAAAATAAGATAAAATTACACTGTCGCTGGAAATTGCAACCTCGTGGAATGGGGATATGTAAACGTTAATGGAACACGAATTTTTTCACAAAAAGAAAGAACGATCAATCACGAAATAAACGACCATCGATGGGACTACAATGTTTTTCGATCAATCACCATACAACGTAAACACGGGAAATATCCGGCTGGCCAAGTTACTACGCCATTGGCAATGGTTGTTTCCTTGCTCTTCTGCACATCCTACAGCTGTATAATTTACCACCATGCAGCGAACTGGGTATATCCATATCCCATTTGTATTCGGCATTACGGGCGCATAGATCGCACGGGAAATCGCGTTTCTATTTCCGGCAATATCATATCCGTCACAGAACGGACGTTTGTTGCTGTTGGTGGTTGTGGTCACGACGCATTGGGTCCCATGCTCGTTTCCTTGCTTTATGGAAAAACAGTACGCCAGATCTGGTAAGGGATGTAGAGGAAACGACAACGTGCAATGAATTTCTGCGTAATTGTTTCGCTGTAAATGATGTAATACGAGTGATTTATAATACAAAATAAAGTATATAAAGCGCCACTATAATAGAGACAATTTTCTTCATCTTGAATTTGTGAGATAGTCGCGAAAAATTTGCCAAATTGATCAATTTCAGGGAGCGAAAAGTAGAAATTTGTTTGAAATACAGGAAAATAGACTGCGAGAAAGTACATTAACATTAAAATTCGGGAAATTTGAAAAGTCGAATTAATAATTTTGACTTTTAAATGGCTTATAAAATTACTCTAATTTCTGTACGAAGAAAGAATTGTACTTCTTCCAACGCGGTTAATGGAAACGTACAGCTGCTTTTGACAGAATTAATTCTGCGATTTTAAAGAAAAACGCAGCACGTCGCGATTTTAGTAGAATTCTAATTTATTCGTTAATTAGGGCGAAAGTCTTGAAATTTCATTTCCTATAATTGTCTATTTTTTCACGCAACTTTAAATAATAATTATCTAGGTATGATATACTTGTACAAATATAAAATCAATTACTGATCAAATATTCCATCTTCTCATTCGTAATAATCATTTACGAAGGAAATTAACTTGAAAAAATTATCTCGAAACGACTAATAAATTTTCATTTGCAATTAGGTACGTAAACAATGAATTTTATTGCAAATATAGTTCCTAACACTTTGTTACAAATACGTAAACACTTATTATCATGCACGGTACTCGCGTATTACATGATTAGATCAGGAGCAATTTAGGATTTCGTAGGATTTCGTAGTTCTGCGTAAGATTTTCATGTATGCAGAGTCGCAAAGAAAGACCGGTGGATAGCGGGGTATCACGGGAGTGGGTACGTGTATCTATCAGCTTTACATGTGTACCATGCATCCTCGCTCAATCTCCTTTATGTCCTGCCAGTTTCACGAACTGCTTTGCCCTGTCAATCGATATCCGTACACGTCGTTCCACGATACCTTTGTCCCTCTGGCCATGCACACCTTGACCTACGTAGCAGTTCGTTTTCTATGTCTGATCTTTCGCGCGAAACTCGCTTACAGCCCGGTCGAGTGAATTGCCCTCCGAAGACCCGAGGAAACCTCCGTTTTCCCAAAACTCTTTCTCACCGTTTGGTCTGTCTGTGTGTATTATAACGGGATCGCGAGTTAATCTTGCAAAGAATTCCAACCGAAATGCACGGTGCGGAAAATACAGCGATTAAATAGAGGAAAAACAAAGATAAACCGAATAAATCCTCTCGGAGTAATTTCCAGCCATTCTAGGTCTTAATGACACGGTAATCTCGGTGAATTTGGGTGAAAGATTTGATAGAATAATCGCTGCGATTTGCGATTTTACATCTTCGTTGCAAATTTTTACGGGAGCTAAACAGAAGATAGTAATAAAATAAAAAAAAGGAAAGATAAAGAATCTAATCAATAACTGTCTCAAATATTTAATAAAATACGCCTAATACAAAGAAAGAACGGAAAGAATAAAAATTTTTAAAATTCTCTAGCCAAAAGCAGCGTTTATTCCTCTCGACAGTAGTAAGAGTCAACCACATCTCAGCCTTGGACGCAGTGATACGCATCAACGTTCGACGAAACGTAAAGGAGAAAAATAAACTGGACACGATTATATGTCCGGTTTACGGTCGGTTTTACGGGCATGCATTGAAAAATTGGCTGATCGGGATCACGTGGAATCCCTTAAGATTCCTTAAAAGTCGAAACTAAGGGGAAAGGGGGGCACGGGTGAGGCGGAAACAGAAGGAAAGAGGGAGACAGGTTGGAGCGTAACTCGGCGAAGTTCGTTCCGCTAGATTCCATGTACCTTTTCCTCTCCAATGTACGAGCCAAGAATGTTAGGGGGTGGCGGATGGGTTAGATACGCTCGTAAAACCATCGTCCCATAAAACCGGCTAGTTCACCGGCTACCGAGACGCCCATCAACCATTCCTTACATGGTCTAATTCCAAGCCGACCTCGCATCCTTCTCGCGTATGTCCCATATAGGTTCTGCACGTGTAGAGATCGCCTCTACATCCTCGTCCTGGTGTCTGTACGTGTCTGTGTGGCCGTGTGTGAGCAGGTCGGAAAGTTCTCTTGTACATGGGAGACATGTATATATGTACGCATGGAAAGAGCCGGGAATGAAAGTGTCAACTAGTTTTAATGGCTTGGAAAGAAGTGACTGCAGTGTAAGGTGTTAATTAAAGTGATAATTGGATGGGTTACGGAGTTCGATGAGGTTGTGGTTTAAACGCAAATAACGGAACTATAGAGTACACGAACTGATGGTTTCGGAGATGTGCAACTGTTGCAGAAGAAGTTCTGAGGAAATGCGATCCAGTAAGGCTAATGGACACGTCGGAATGACCGATATTCGGATTTTATTTTAATTTTATTTTTTCGAGTTTCGGATATTGAATCTTAACTTTTATTCGGACTTACGATTAAGTAGCTTCAGTATTGTTTTGACGTAGTTCTAACGTTGATATAGGCACAGGGATCTTCGTGATTATTTTGCAATGGAAAATAGGGAAATTTCTGCAGCCTTTTCTCGTCAGATATTTCCAAATTTGGTATACCATTTTTGTTATACGGGAAAGCCAAACCTGGTTACTGATATATTAGTATCAACAATATTAATTGCAGTGAAAGACAATTGACTTGAAAAATTCAAGTGCATATACTTATTACACATCGACTAACGTTATTTTCTCGTCTACTATGCTGACTACAAAGCGAAACAGACTCAAATTCAACTCTGAATTTATACTCCTCCGTAATGGCACATGAAAATCGTCTTTTGCGTTTCCATATCCGAGACCAGCCACTAATCAACCTCACGACGCTACAATTATGTAAATGGAAAAGTGTTACTGATGATCGTTGTTAGTATGTAATTGTTGCTTAATGATACGTGGCGGTCAGCGATTAATCTTTTCGCTCTGCGCGCCGGTTAGCCGGCAACACGGATTTATTTCGGCGGTGTATTATCGGTGTTGAACACAGGACTTCGAGATGAAAAATGACACGAAATTAATGGCCACGGACCAGTCGAGAAAAATGCAATCCCTCTTCTCCTTGTACATCCGCGAGGCTAATGACAAAGACCGATCCACGCGAGTTCTCGACTCGCGTGGATCGGTCTTTGTCATTAACCTCAAGCCCACTTCCGAAATAATTTTGGTAATACTTTGGTAACGCGAGAGTAAGGATATCTGCACTAAACAGGTCTACAGATGACCAAGGTTTCCGTTGGTTACCTCGTGGTAAAAATTTGGCAAAAATTTGGCAATTTTGCGATTACTTCTAGATATCCGCGATTATTCTTTCGTCTGGGCTTAGAGCTGGTTTAGAACTGGTTCCTGAGCTAATAGTACCGTCTGAAGCGTATTAACTGGTCCGTAGGATTTACGAGTCGCGGCAAACGGGACCATTAAACCCGACAAATTCATTTCGCAGAGACCTCGCCTCTGCTGGATAACTAATATCCAATTAGGAAACGTTTTAAAGAAAGAATCGAATCGCTGAAAGATCGCATTTCCGTATATAAATTCTTTTTCGCCTTTGGATGCAGCTTTGAGCCAGGACCGGAAGCTTTCGCTTCAATTTCCGGGCACACGCGAGTCGTAAGAAGTTTCGCAGCTTCGACTTCACTTCCGGGCTTTGGCAATCGCTGAATCGAAGCTTCGGAATGAATCGTGAAATTTAGAGTTTACCATTGACTATTTGGACGCTCCGATATTTGGATATTCTTCGTTCTATGGTTTCATCGGAGCAAGGTGAGCCAGCTACTTGTTTGTCTCGTTTGAGATTTAATTCGATGACTTTGGCTATCAATGTTTGTAGAAGAATCGAGTATTTAGTTTGCAGAAATTAACCGGATAGTTATCTAGATGAATCGTAGAATAGGATAAGAGGGAAAACGCACATGGAACTTAGCTTAGGGATCTATTTTATGACTGCTCAGAACTAGATACACAAATTACACAATGATGTCTTCTGAACAAAATTTGAGATAGGAAATCTAAAAGAATATGAAAAGACAATAGACTAGTTCTGAAAAAATGGGTTAGAAAGAAGAAATGAAATGAAAATGAAAGGAATAGAAACAACAAAGGTCAAACAAATGGAATAAACAACCAAACGATGAGTCAAAATAAACCAGCCATGAGATAGGAATAAATCAGCGATGAAATGAAAATAAACCAACGATAAAACGTTAGGATATTATAGGAAATACGCGAATTTTGATATAAAAATAAGTATAAATAAATGAATTTTATTTAAAATAAAATGTTATTAAAAATTTTTTAATTTAAAATTATTATTAAATTATTAGTCGAGTGGACTATGATTACGACTAGCCAATGGTTAACTCAATGGTCAAGCTAATGATCACAGTCATCCTCATCCCACGGTCAAAAATTTAGATGTGTTCCTTCCGAATTCGGACTCGTAAATGACTCGATCACCGCTCGCGCAGCTTTTATATAGCCGTCGCTCGGCGGAAGATCGGCGAAAATTTCAGGTCGTTCGCCATGCTACTAATAGTTACTTTTCTTTTATAATAGTCAATAATTTACTAATTTTTTCAATTTATTTTTAAACATTCATACTCCTGGCAATTTGTTATTAATAACTTATTAATAAAAAAAGAAAATTAATACAAATTTATTAATAAAAATTCACGACCAGCTAGACTCGTCATTATAGTGCAAAGGGTAAATATACAAAAATTCGCATATAATAATTTTCTTTCCTAACTTTTGTCGATAAGCATATTTAATCGAAAATACCGATCTCTTTCTCACTAGACTGTCAAATAAAAATATAAATTTCGCAAGAAATTCACGTTTAAATTTAATATTCCAAGAATGAAAATAAACGAATAGATTTTTGTTTATCGGTATATACTTGGTCTGCATTAAAATTAAAACCCCGACTTGGCTTACTCTATTCGTCATTCTGTCTTACCAATCCTTTCTCTAAAAACATTCTTCATCTTAGAATTCAAAAATTGATCAACCCGTTATAGGATTATCACTACAATAACTACTCACTGTCCAATCTTAAAAATTCTAGGCTTCGCTGAAAATATGAAACACACGAGTGATTCGAGATAGAAAAATTCGTCGATTTTTCGCGGAACTCCTTACGCTTTCGCGAGATCGATGGGAAAAAATCGCAGTGTGATTTCGCGTTGATACGTTGCTCGATATTTCCCCGCAACGCGCACCTTCATTCTCTTTCAAATTTTTCCACCCTGTCCCGGTGCAGACAGGTGTTTTCCCATTCTCTTTTTTCGCCCGTCAGAAGTCGGGGTGGAAAAAAAAAAAATGAAAAGCACGACGACGACGAAACCGTGCATACTTAAATACATCAGAATCGCTAATGCGTTGCATCGTGTATGAACTAACCGGCGAAAACATCGGTCCGTGTCAACAAGCATTTGTCTCTATTGAATAAAACAAAACCCCCGGCGTATATTTCCAGCGGGTACACGGTACCCATGAAAAACTTCATTTACATTAATTTTTATCGATCTCGCCTTTTCACCGCGTCGTGGAACGCCCAAGTTCGCGCGGCTTTTATGCGGAGTCACGGTATGAAAAATATCGAACGGAGGTAACGCGGAGCTGTTCGATTCGGCAAGTGATCTCGATGTAAATTTTATGAAAAGTTGTAGTTGAAATTCCGTCGAACTGTGCGTTCCATTTTTAATTAAAATATCGACCGCGATACGTGTAATATCGTGTAATATCCCGGCCGATTGTGTTTTTTAATTTGAATTAATTCCTATGTAAATCGGTTGTTGATTCGAGGAGGGGATGGGATCCGCTTACCGATCGAACGATTTTATATGAAAACAGACATTTCGTGTATTTCGTTGCGCATATCTCGTAGTTGATAGCAGATAGGAGATTGAATAATAATTTTATCAGCAGACCATATTTTTTTTTGCAAATTTTCCGTCGAATTTTTGCAGATTTGCCGTAGACGGAAATATTTTAATATTAAGACGGATCTATTTGGAAAAGTTTGGGGATGAAATCGAAGTATATTGGACGGAAGAAGCATTTTTGGAGAGTTGTTCCCGGGTGGTTATTAATGGAAGGTCGAGTGTAATTACTTTTGGAAAATTTGAAAAATTGGGAAATTCGAGGGGTCACCGTGAGACGCCAGGTCGCTACAGAAATCTGAATTTCGGAGAAAGTCGGGTACGAACATTCTTCTTTAGAGCGGCGATATAATTCATTCGTCCTCCGGATTCAGTAGTCCCAAACGTAAGATTTAGGGATAAGTCATCGACGAAAACGATATTCATCCGTTACTAGGTGCTCTCCGGAGGATAAGAGGCAAGAGTTATTTGATCTTTTATTGTCCTTTTCCTCACTTTCTCTTTTTTCTCCTGTCCTCTCTCGTCTCCCGGCAGCCTCCCCGTGGACCAATTCAATCTTAGTCTAGCTTCTTCGAGGGCTATCGATACTTTTGCCCTTAGACCTTGGAAAATAAATCCATTTCGCTTTCGTAAAAATTATGTCCAACAGAATATATATCACAGATGCTTGCAAATGAAGTTTCTAAAAGAAAACGCTGAGAGAAGTCGCACGAATTTTTTTACTTCTCTTAAATATGAAAATTCGAATTCATTTCAATTTCACTTCTCCCGTTGCTTTCAAACCTCTTACACCGTAATATCAAGTGGGTTCTCCATGGTAAATCTCATAAAGATGAATTACATTCGCGTTAGACTATACTTATATTTAACGTATTTTACCACGTGGAAAATTTGCATATATCCCAAAAATGTGTGTAATTTTATTGTCACTAAAATACGAATATAGTGGCTAATTAAAATGAAATAATTCTACAAGGCACGGTTTCTCGTAATTAAATCATAACGCAGGGGGTTAAATGTCCAAAGTTCATTCCTTTGTTTCGGACATTCAAATTTAATATACTCGCTTGACTCAAATATTCAAATACAAATTTATCAAATGGAGTCTTTAAAAGAAAATTCGCTGCGAAAATTCGTTCGAAATTATTTATTTATATGAAATATTCATATTCAAATTTACTTCAATTTGAATTCGTCCGTATAATTTAAATACTCAAAGACAAATCCATTTTAATTAAACGCAAAATTGAAGCACACGATGAACATCGTATTATGTTACACATTATTATATCAAATAATATATATAACAATAATATACAATATAATACGGATAACATTATTCCACAATTTGCAATTAGCACCATCTTCTTCCTTTTTATCCACAATTTATAATTAATGTCTTACGAGAAATTTTGAACGTTGTAATACTTCGAGTTTAATTAACAGCTCGTTAGAACAGCCTTTCCAACGTACCGTGTATATACCGAGGACGAAAGCCGTAGCCCGATTTGATTGCCATTAATTTCCAATATCCAGTAACGAAGTATCATAACGTACCTGAACGTGCGACAATGCGCCTTTTCGCGATGGTAAGTCCCATGGTGTGATAGCTGAACACGTTCACCCATTCAACGTTAACTTATGACGTTAAACTTGAAGAATGTACAGCCGTTCGCGAGTATTTATCGCGGTTGTGAAAACAGCTTTGCGCCTGTTTCGAGAAAAATATTTTCTACGACGGAGTAGAGTTTGCCGACATATTTAAGTATTAACTGCACTTCATAGGGACAGGGTGGAGTTGTAATAGAAGCAACCCTTTGATCATCTTTCATTACCCTGGGTAACTCAGATTTAAGCTGGAATATTTAAACAATTATTACCAATAAAAATTATTATCAAAATTTCCTTCAGTAATAACTAAATTCTTTCGTAATTTACTCTAAAAAACAGCGATGTTGAGGGAAAGAATTTATATAGCCCTCGATCGACATTGTTAAAAGCCAATACTCGAAATAAGCGATCAACTGGAACAAGCAGGTGTAGAGAAAATTAGAAATAGAGGAAAGTAGAACCAGGAAAAATTTGCAACAAGATTTGTCGGAACTACTTGCTGTTATCGCGATATGCTGTTACCCAGCGTGAATCATGGTGAATCGCAGACAGAGGATAAAGAATCGGATGGAAGATGCGTGCGTTGGAGCCAGTTAGCCGGTAGAATGTTAGAGGCAGGGGATGGGAGAAATTGGGGTATTTTAGGAGAAATAGAAGGAACCGCGAGTAAATCGCTGATGATAAGATTTGCATATTAACAGCGTTACTGTCTGCGTCGCTGGAGCCGGAGTTGCAGGGTCTTCCGCCCCTTTCGTGTTGTGCCCCACCCTCGCCATTCATTCGCATTCTCCTAGGGGCTTGCAACACCCGAAATCCGGCTCCGATTCTGACCACGACTTTTCCAACCCTTTCCACCTCGTGGAGGCTGAATCGACGGGAAACGCCTCGAGTTCCAGTTCGGATGTAGCTAAAAAGTCTTAAAAGACAGAGGACCTCGGAAGGCAGACGGGCCCGATCACGTTGAACTCCATTGGCCGTGTCAGAAAACGACGAGTCCGGGAACGAGCGCTGCCTTTTACATGGTTACATGCGCCGCTCGATCAACCGCGTATTTCACCAGCGAGACGTTACAAACAGCGTATAATACGATGGTGGACAGGACATGGGATTTATTTGTCGGAGGAACTATGAGTCACGATGGCGAAGCAATTTGTTCGGGGAGAGATATCTCCGTTGGACAAATTTTTGGTTCAATTGAAAAATCCTGCTCGACTTTTGTCGCGTTAAATCGCTCTTTTATTTGACCAGCGAATCGTCTTTCCTATGTGGAAAATAGGGACCTATTTTGCATCCATGGGGAATTTAGAAGAATATAGGAAGTGGGGCACCGAGTTCGGAGAATGATATTGTGAATGATGTAAGTTATACGAATTATAATTTTATTCGTTTTATTATATCGTAAATTACACACACTACGTGAATTTTATAAATCAATATGGAACATGGCGTAGTTCATATTGTTACATTATATTACGAAACATAATAACGAAATATACGTGTATACACAATTTTGATGAAATAAAGAATTAAATTTCACGTTGCCGATACTATAAAATGTTTTATTCGCTCTTCTACTTGTATTTTCCTCGAGCAGGAAATAAATTTCCTGTATTTATTTACCACCTAAATGGAGAATAAGACAAATCTAGCTGCCTGGTTTCATTGATAAAAATTTCGTACGAAATACAGCGGTGGATTGGGAATACAAAAGTATTCGTGTTGTTAATTACTATGGATAACTAAAACTATCGATATATGTTGATACGGAAATGAAGAAAGGTAATATGATGGTACGTGATACTTGACCTCATTTGCAAGTTATAATCATATTTGTGTTCCGGTAATATACGATTACATGCCATTATTGGGATTGCTCGAAGTGGCCATCTGTGGCTTAAATGCAAGCCTACAACCGTATTATACTGTCTCTGTATTTGAATGGGTCATTATCATGCCATAACTGCAATTCAAAATAGGGGGGGGGGGGGGGGGTAGTGTCATTCAAAACATGTGTTTACGGAGTCAAAAAATAAATTAAAATAAAATAAAGTGAAATAAATGTATGCCGATTTAATAACAAATTATTACTAAAACATAAGTTTGTATTAGTAATATTTAAACAAATCTACGCAATGTTAATCGGCAATGATGACATTAAGTAAGTAGTACGAAGCAGTATGTGGTCAGACCGTTGCAAGTAGTACGAATATATACATTACGCGGTACGCGATTAGTAATATAAGCCAACGTGTGGTTAGACATGTGACGGAAAATAGAGATCGATATTCAGTTAATTGGTGGTGAATAAAAGTGATAAACATGTGTATTTTATTAACATTAAACGATATCTGACAAATTCCCTTAAAAAAGATGAAAGAATAGTAATATAATTTGTTTAGGGTCTATTGTTTCTTTATCTATATAAAATTTCTTAAATTTGAAAACAGCCGCGTGAAATAAATTTTTATGACAGGTTTCTCGTAAAAGTTTTGCACGAATTCCGTAACAATGCTACAAAAGCTGTAAATTTAGTAAAGCTCGCCCATACATCATTTTATCCTCTGTTAATGCTCTTCGAGTTATTTTGGATTGTTCACGTATACACACCGTGTCCCAGAAAAGCGAGTGATTCACACGGACTAAGCGAGTGTTCTTAAGAAAGCTGATGATAAATGATTGCCAGCAACTGACGTTGATTCAATTTGTATAGATATCCATTTAACAAGGATACGATCCATGAACTCGAGTCTTTTACTGCATATAAGGTTACTTTCAAGAGGATAACGATGGCATAGCCTCTCTTTCATTAATCAACGAATGCCATTTTACACCGTGTTCCTAGCAATGTTTCCCGAAGTAACGATCATACGTTGCTGCTTCCTACCAATAATTTTCACGTAAAAATGTCTCAAATATTTAATTTATATTAATCATACAAAATTTTTGTATTCCTTCACTTTACGAGAAATTATAAATTTTAAAGGGGACTGCAGAGAAATTATTTGATCTGGTTTAATACAAAAATGGAGTTTAATTAAATAGAATATGTATAATTTAATACGGAAGTTTGTCTTATAATTTTAGCATAAAAATGAAAATTCTACAGAGAGTCATAGAATATTATTCTGACATATACCAATATATAACATATTATTAATGAAATGTAAATTAATACAATATAATTCACCTACCTAGTAATATCAATTAAACTCTTAAAATTTCTTCTCTATATCCCATGAAATTGGACAAGAAAAATATATCAACGAAGAAAGTTCGGAATTATCGATATCCTAAGCTCTATTTCCGCTGAAAGAATTTTCGAAAAATGTAGCACCGATCGTGCGAGGAGAAACGGCTTCTACCTGCTGAAATCTCCACTTAAAATCACGGAACAGAAATTACTTGTACATAAATTATTGGCAAATCACGTGAAAGTATCTTCGACATAAAATGAAAAGTTTCCGTCTCGTGCGGCATGCAAGAGGGAGAGATAGAAGGAGCAAAAGTAAAAAGAATCGAAGGTAAAAGTTTTACTCGTTTCACCCGTGAAATTGTAAGCGCCATCGCGATTTACCTATCATTCCAAATAACTGTTTGCCTATCAGATAAAAAGGTATTTAATCCCAACTTACATTAAGAGCCTCACCATTTAGAACGAAAATAATCGAAATTAAAAATGATGCTACTTAATCTACTTAAATAATTATATAAATTATTAAAAGATAATTCAAATAAATATTCGCGTGTGTTTGAGCAAAAAATAAAATCGTCATGTGCGTCAAAGGATTTTTGCAACGTTATTCGACACCGACTCTGGTCCCTTTGAAATACAGAAACTCTCACGTTTTCATGTATACGTATTCAATGCTTTGTATAACAAGTCTGATATTAAGCTTTAATCTTCGAGTCATACAGTGGCAGCTATTTTTAAACAATACTGCAACGAAACGAAATATTTTTCATTGAATAGTGAAAATACTCAAATCTCCCCTTTATGCCATACCAAAATTTCAAATAAATTCCCTAGTACTTATATTGTTTTCTTTGAAAAGTGTTTACTTTATTAAAATATTATCGATCCGGAATTCGTGAGATTATTTTTATTGTACGCGAAATTTAAAAATAAATGCATAATTTGAAGAAAATGGATGGTATAAAATAAAAGTACGGATAATACGCGTTCCACTTCACGTATTATCTCTGTACTACTTATTTCATGTATATTTGTAACACGCATATTTTTCTCAAGAACACACAGGATTAGAATTATTTACGCGCAAGAATTATTCGAATCATAGAGACTTCGAGGTACGAATAATCGAGGTACCACCGTACTTATTATCCCCGTACCACTTGTTCCACACGTATTCCCAACACAAGGGGGTTTCGCGAGCACACACGATTACTTTCGAATCGAAAGGTCGGGGGCCCATTTAATCGTGGCTGCAATATTTTCTCTCGCGAATGCTCCCTTTATACACTTCTCCCCCGACGTCTCGAGGAATACTCAACATCTTATCCCCCGATTATAATACACAATCCACCGTGTTCCACGCCACGCTTCTCCAAGCCCTTGCTCCCTTTTTATCCCTTTAACCTCCACTTCATCCCCATTCTCCGGCTACCACTTCTGGCAACCCCTCTGTCTATCGAAGGACCAAAACGACCCTACCTCTATCCTTCCGTCTCCCTTTCTCGGCAACTCGCTAATGGATATTGCTGCTGCCCTTGCTCTTGCTCTTGCCTCGGCCACCTGACTTTGCGAGCCGTCTGCTCGCGTTTCGGATAAATTAGAAAACTCCACAGGCTTAGCCGACCTTTTTTCCCTCCTTTTTTCTCCTCCAGATCGGCGTAGCTCACTTTTGCATGCCGGGCAAAGCGTATTTGCATGACAAACGGCCCTGCCAGACCGTGTTCCGTGCGCCACCGAACTCGTTCGATTCTCCAGGCCCTAATCTCTTCCGCGAGCACGAACGTCTTTCCTGCAACGTAATTGCCACGCCGATCTCTACCTATATGGCGATTATTATATCGAAATTAACCTTCTCCGCAGTTTTCCTGCGAGAATATCTTTTTTTCCCTCTCGGAGCAGTGGGGTGGCTTAATTTTTGGTTGGGTCTTAGGGTCCTGGGGTTATGCAAAGATTAGAAGAAGATTAGCTGAAAGGTTTGTATCGAAAGAATAAGATTGGCAATTTTTACTACTTCTTAAGGGAAATAGAAAATACAGCGCTGTCTAATTTTTATGGGGTCGGTGAACTATTTTTGTAAATACTCAGGAAATGTGATACAACGTTTTTTACATCGTAAAATGCGATTCCATACTGATAAGAGTGCCATTTTTGAGCATCAGATCGCGTTATTAGTTATAAAACCAAAAAATTGACGAGGGTCGTTTTGATAATAATTATGAGCAATCTAAAGATTTTGAATTCTCAAGTATTTATAATTTGCATTATTATATATGAATTTTACAATAGTTCACTATCTTTTCTATCCACCATTCTTGTTGAATTCAAACGATTGCATAATATTAGGTTGGTGCATATGAAATGTCGGATTTTTAAGTGAATGTATAAAACTGCATATCCTTTTTCAAAAACTGATTATGCAATTAAAATATGCTCCATTTGCTTCAATACACATTTCCTACACTAACAAGACTTTAAAGCATAGATGCCTGTCTCAAAAAAATTCTGATCTTTAGAATCAATAAACTCTAATATTGAATTTTTCAAACTGTCTTCATTTTCAAACTGTTTAGCCCATAAAAACAGTACTAAATGTTTAAAAAAATGAAAGTCCGTTGGCGAGAGATCAGATGAATAGGCTGGGTGGTGCAAAACTTCATATTTTAATACACTTAATTTCGCAATTGTTTTGTGCGATGTATGCGGCCGAACATTGTCATGGAGATGTAGTGGGCCATGCCGATTGAGAAACGATGGGAGTATAATTTTCAATTTTTCGTGCATCTCATCAATGTACTGGCAGCACTTTTCAGCCGTAATTGTATCCCAAGCTCGAAGGAACGAATAATGAATTACCCCAGTCACATTCCACCAAACTGTGATTCAAATATTCCGTGCAAGAAGTGATGGCCTTGGAGTATGGGTACAAGCCTCATCCCTATCAAGCCACCGAGCACACCTTTTCATGTTGTCGTAAAGAACGCATTTTCCATCACAGGTAATAAACCGATCAAAAAATAGCTCTCGATGAAATCGGGTTAGTAACGATGAGCATACGTTCAACCGATCCATCTTATTTCACTCGGTTAGTTCGCGCGGTACCGACTTATCCATTTTCTTTAACTTGCCAATTTCAGAAAGATGTAATATTGTTGTATGGTCAAAGTTCATCCTGGTAGCAAGTCCTCTCGTGGATACAGTTCAATTCGCTTCCACCAATACCTTCAGATCATCCCTTTTCACAGAAGTTGCTGATCTTCCACGCGGATTATTTTGTAGTGAAATATCACCAGAACGAAATTTTTCAAACCAACGCTGAACATTTCGATGGTTAACTGTATCCTCCCCAAACGCTTGGTTCATGTTGCGTGCAGCTTCTGCAGCTTTATCAACAAGTTTATACCCCCAAAAAAATTAAACGAATATCGGTTGAATTCATATTGGTACAAAATTCAAAACAAATAACAAAAGGAAACACTTACGCGAAAATCTCCATTGTCGAAATATGACTCTGACAATGGACAGTATGACTGTAAACGAGGTTATGCCAAAAAAAAAGTATAACGAAAGTAGGGAGACAAACGCTCGCATGTAAAAAAAATCCGACATTACATACGCACCAACCTAACAGTAACATCGGTCAGACGTATTCAGTGATGCAAACTAGTATCATCTGTCAGACATTTTCAGTGCTGCAAAGTAGTATCACCGGTCAGACACTTTCAGTGGTGTAAGGTAGTATGTCCGGTCAGACATTTTCAGTGGTGTAAAGTAGTACCACCTATCAGACATTTTCAGTGATGCAAAGTAGTATCACCGGTCAGACACTTTCAGTGATGCAAACTAGTATCATCTGTCAGACATTTTCAGTGATGCAAAGCAGCACCGCCAGTCAGGCATTTTCAGTGATGCAAAGTAGTATCATCGGCCGGAAACTTTTTTGATGCAAAGTAGTTTCACCGGGCAGACATTTTCAGTAATGCAAAGTAGTATCACCTGTCAGACGTTTTCAGTGATGCAAAGTAGTATCATCTGTCTGACATTTCAGTGATGTAAAGTAGTACCACCGGACAGACATTTTTAGTGATGCAAAGTAGTATCACCGGTCAGACACTATCGGTGGTGCAAAGTAGTACCAACTGTCAGACATTTTCAGTGATGCAAAACTGTACCACCGGTCAGATATTTTCAGTAATGCAAAGTAGTATCATCTGTCATACATTTCAGTGATGCAAAATAGTATCACCGGGCAGACACTTTAAGTGATGCAAAGCAGTACCGCCGTCAGACATTTTCAGTGATGCAAAGCAGTACTGCCGGTCAGACATTTTCAGTGATGCAAAGTAGTATCACCGGTCAGGCACTTTCAGTGATGCAAAGTAGTATTATCTGTCAGACATTTTCAGTGATTCAAAGCAGTAGTCAGACATCTTTAGTGATGCAAAGTTGTATCACCGGTCAGACATTATCGGTGGTGCAAAGTAGTACCAACCGTCAGACATTTTCAGTGATGCAAAGTAGTATCGCCGGTCGGACACTTTCAGTGATGCAAACTAGTATCATCTGTAAGACATTTTCAGTGATGCAAAGCTGTAGTCAGAAATCTTTAGTGATGCAAAGTAGTATCACTGGTCAGACATTATCGGTGGTGCAAAGTAGTACCAACCGTCAGACATTTTCAGTGATACAAAGTAGTATCATCTGTCTGACATTTCAGTGATGTAAAGTAGTACCACCGGTCAGACATTTTCAGTAATGCAGATGCAAAGCAGTACCACCGGTCTGACATTTTCAGTGATGCATAGCTGTACCACCGGTCAGACATTTTCAGTAATGCAGATGCAAAGCAGTACCACCGGTCTGACATTTTCAGTGATGCATAGCTGTACCACCGGTCAGACATTTTCAGTAATGCAGATGCAAAGCAGTACCACCGGTCTGACATTTTCAGTGATGCATAGCTGTACCACCGGTCAGACATTTTCAGTAATGCAGATGCAAAGCAGTACCACCGGTCTGACATTTTCAGTGATGCATAGCTGTACCACCGGTCAGACATTTTCAGTAATGCAGATGCAAAGCAGTACCACCGGTCTGACATTTTCAGTGATGCATAGCTGTACCACCGGTCAGACATTTTCAGTAATGCAGATGCAAAGCAGTACCACCGGTCTGACATTTTCAGTGATGCATAGCTGTACCACCGGTCAGACATTTTCAGTAATGCAGATGCAAAGCAGTACCACCGGTCTGACATTTTCAGTGATGCATAGCTGTACCACCGGTCAGACATTTTCAGTAATGCAGATGCAAAGCAGTACCACCGGTCTGACATTTTCAGTGATGCATAGCTGTACCACCGGTCAGACATTTTCAGTAATGCAGATGCAAAGCAGTACCACCGGTCTGACATTTTCAGTGATGCATAGCTGTACCACCGGTCAGACATTTTCAGTAATGCAGATGCAAAGCAGTACCACCGGTCTGACATTTTCAGTGATGCATAGCTGTACCACCGGTCAGACATTTTCAGTAATGCAGATGCAAAGCAGTACCACCGGTCTGACATTTTCAGTGATGCATAGCTGTACCACCGGTCAGACATTTTCAGTAATGCAGATGCAAAGCAGTACCACCGGTCTGACATTTTCAGTGATGCATAGCTGTACCACCGGTCAGACATTTTCAGTAATGCAGATGCAAAGCAGTACCACCGGTCTGACATTTTCAGTGATGCATAGCTGTACCACCGGTCAGACATTTTCAGTAATGCAAAGTAGTATCATCGGCCGGACATTAGTGATGCAAAGAAGTATCACCGGTCGGACACTTTCAGTGATGCAAACTAGTATCATCTGTCAGACATTTTCAGTGATGCAAAGCAGCACAGCCGGTCAGGCATTTTCAGTGATGCAAAGTAGTATCATCGGCCGGAAAATTTTTGATGCAAAGTAGTATCACCGGGCAGACATTTTCAGTAATGCAAAGTAGTATCATCTGTCAGACGTTTTCAGTGATGCAAAGTAGTATCATCTGTCTGACATTTCAGTGATGTAAAGTAGTACCACCGGACAGACATTTTTAGTGATGCAAAGTAGTATCACCGGTTAGACATTATCGGTGGTGCAAAGTAGTACCAACTGCCAGACATTTTCAGTGATGCAAAACTGTACCACCGGTCAGATATTTTCAGTAATGCAAAGTAGTATCATCTGTCATACATTTCAGTGATGCAAAATAGTATCACCGGGCAGACACTTTAAGTGATGCAAAGCAGTACCGCCGTCAGACATTTTCAGTGATGCAAAGCAGTACTGCCGGTCAGACATTTTCAGTGATGCAAAGTAGTATCTTCGGCCGGACATTTTTTGTGATGCAAAGTAGTACCACCGGTCTGACATTTTCAGTGAAGCAAAGTAGTATCTTCGGCCGGACATTTTTTGTGATGCAAAGTAGTATCACCGGTCAGACACTTTCAGTGATGCATAGTAGTATCATCTGTCAGACATTTTCTGTGATGCAAAGCTTTAGCCAGACATCTTTAGCGATGCAAGGTAGTACCACCGGTCAGACATTATCGGTGGTGCAAAGTAGTACCACGGGTCAGACATTTTCTGTGATGCAAAGTAGTATCACCGGTCAGGCACTTTCAGTGATGCAAAGTAGTATTATCTGTCAGACATTTTCAGTGATGCGAAGCTGTAGTCAGACATCTTTAGTGATGCAAAGTAGTATCACCGGTCAGACATTATCGGTGGTGCAAAGTAGTACCGACCGTCAGACATTTTCAGTGATGCAAAGTAGTAGCGCCGGTCGGACACTTTCAGTGATGCAAACTAGTATCGTCTGTCAGATATTTTCAGAGATGCAAAGTAGTATCACCGGTCAGACGCTTTCAGTGATGCAAAGTAGTATTATCTGACAGACATTTTCAGTAATGCAAAGAAGTAGCATCTGTCAGACATTTTCAGTGATGCAAAGTAGTATCATCGGCCGGACATTTTTGTGATGCAAAGTAGTATCACCGGGCAGACACTTTCAGTGATGCAGAGTAGTATCATCGGTCAGAATTTTTCAGTGGTGTTAAGTAGTACTACCGGTCAGACATTTTCAGTGATGCAAAGTAGTATCACCGGTCAGGCACATTCAGTGACGCAAAGTAGTATTATTTGACACACATTTTCAGTGATGCAAAGCTGTAGTCAGACATCTTTTGTGATGCAAGGTAGTACCACCGGTCAGACATTTTTAGTGATGCAAAGTAGTATCACCGGTCAGACGCTTTCAGTGATGCAAAGTGGTATCATCTGTCAGACATTTCAGTGATGCAAAGTTGCATCATCGGTCAGACATGTTCAGTGTTGCAAAGTAGTATCATCTGTCAGACGTTTTAAGTGATTCAAAGTAGTATCATCTGTCAGACATTATCAGTGATGCACAGCTGTAGTCAGACATCTTTAGCGATGCAAAGTAGTGTCACCGGTCAGACATTATCGGTGGTGCAAAGTAGTATCATCTGTCAGACATTTTCAGTGATGCATAGCTGTACCACCGGTCAGATATTTTCAGTGGTGTCAAGTAGTATCATCGGTCAGACATTTCAGTGATGCAAAGCAGTACCACCGGTCTGACATTTTCAGTGATGCAAAGTAGTATCTTCGGCCGGACATTTTTTGTGATGCAAAGTAGTATCACCGGTCCGACACTTTCAGTGATGCATAGTAGTATCATCTATCATTTTCAGTGGTGCAAAGTAGTATCACCGGTCAGACATTTTCAGTGGTGCAAAGTAGTATCATCTGTCAGACGTTTTAAGTGATTCAAAGTAGTATCATCTGTCAGACATTTTCAGTGATGCATAGCTGTACCAGCGGTCAGACATTTTCAGTGGTGTCAAGTAGTATCATCGGTCAGACATTTTCAGTTGTGCAAAGCTGTACCACCGGCCAGACATTTTGTGTGAGGCAAAGTAGTATCATCTGTCAGACATTTCAGTGATGCAAAGTAGTATAATCGGTCAGACATTTTCAGTGAT
>NW_016926058.1:33365-33728 GCF_001483705.2 Eufriesea mexicana
TGCAAAGTAGTATCATCTGTCAGACGTTTTAAGTGATTCAAAGTAGTATCATCTGTCAGACATTTTCAGTGATGCATAGCTGTACCACGGGTCAGACATTTTCAGTGGTGTCAAGTAGTATCATCGGTCAGACATTTCAGTGATGCAAAGTAGTACCACCGGTCTGACATTTTCAGTGATGCAAAGTAGTATCTTCGGCCGGACATTTTTTGTGATGCAAAGTAGTATCATCTGTCAGACGTTTTCAGGGATGCATAGTAGTATCATCGGTCAGACATTTCAGTGATGCAAAGTAGTACAACCGGTCTGACATTTTCAGTGATGCAAAGTAGTATCTTCGGCCGGATATTTTTTGTGATGCAA
>NW_016926059.1:0-427 GCF_001483705.2 Eufriesea mexicana
ACATTATACGAAAAAGTCAATAAAAATGATTGTTCCAGACAGGTTCTATAGCATTACAATGGCTATATCACGCTAATAGAATCTTTCCTCCTTATATATGTAAGAAAGTTACCTCACCACTATATCTTTCGAAAATGGCAATATAATTGGATTTTCCAGCCAGATTCTATTGCGGTACAATGGCCATAGCACGCCAAAAGCATCTTTCCTCCTTATTTATGCAAGGAGGATAGCTCACAGCGATATTAGTCGAAAATGTCAATAAAATTAAATTTTCCAGCCAGATTCTGAAGCATTGCAATGGCTATAGCACGCCAATAGGATCTTTCCACCTTATTTATGCAAGAAAGTAAGCTCAACACGATATTATTCGAAAATGTCAATAAAATTGATTTTTCCAGCCATATTCTGTTGCACTGCAATGGCC
>NW_016926060.1:0-550 GCF_001483705.2 Eufriesea mexicana
TGTGAGTTATGTTACGTCTTGTTTTGTTATATTTGGTTAGGTTTGGCTAGGGTAGCTTTGACTTTTGAGCTGTACACTGTTATTCCGTGGATTGCTGCGCTCTGCTGTGACCTAATGTTCCCTGCTTTGCTCTGGGAAATCCGGAAATTCTGACCGCGTCTCGTTAGGTTCAGATATGTTACGTTTTGTTAGCATAGGTTTGTTTGGGTTTGGTCCGGATATGTTTGACGTTCGTGATATACACTGCCATTCCTTGTACCTTTGCGCTCTACTCACTTCTGATATGCCCTGCTTGGCGATGGGCAGGCCAGCATATGTGAGGACTAAGTAAGTTAGGTTGGGATTGGTTACGTTTGTTTAGGCCGTGTTAGATTAGATTAGGTTAGGGTGTCTCGTACTTTTTTGCAAAATACCACTGTTCGGACAATTCCAGCGTTCCACATTGCTCTGCCATGCTCTGGCTAGCTCTCGTCAGTCCAGCAATGGGTATCGTGGCACGTCAGCTTGTGTTACGATACGCCAGCTTATCCTTCGATTGGTCAGGTTAGGA
>NW_016926061.1:0-345 GCF_001483705.2 Eufriesea mexicana
TCTACGGATGTACGGATGGCTGTATGTGTGGATGTGTGTATGGGTTTATATATGGATGTAGTTGAAGGTGTATCTATGGGTGTATGTATGGATGTATGGATGGACGGATGCATCGACGTTTGGAAGTACGGATGATAGGATTTGTGGATGTATTTCCGTGTGGATGTATGGATTCATGGATGGATGATTGTGTGAACGGATGCATGGATGGATGGCTGGGTGTATGGATGGATGTATGGATGTATGTACTTATGTCTGTATGTATAGACCTATGGATGTATCTATGGATGTGTGTATGGATGTATGTATGTTTGTTTGGATCTATGTATGTATGAATGCGTGTAT
>NW_016926062.1:0-598 GCF_001483705.2 Eufriesea mexicana
TCGCCTAACGCCTTCAATCCAATGGCAAGTACAGCCATCCACTCGCCAGAGAATAGGTATATTCATTATCTATAACCTGCTATAGCTTGGTGAATAGATCGCCTAACGCATTCAATCCAATGGCAAGTACAGCCATCTACTTTCCAGAGGATAGGGGAATTCAAGATCCATTACCTGTTATAGATGCAGAATAGATCGCCTAACGCCTTCAATCAAATGGCAAGTACAGCCATCTACTTGCCAGAGAATAGGTATATTCATAATCTATAACCTGTTATAGCTTGGTGAATAGATCGCCTAACGCATTCAATCCAATGGCAAGTACAGCCATCTACTTGCCAGAGAATAGGTATATTCATAATCTATAACCTGTTATAGCTTGGTGAATAGATCGCCTAACGCATTCAATCCAATGGCAAGTACAGCCATCTACTTGCCAGGGAAAAGGTCTATTCAAAATCTATGACCTGCTGTAGCATGGTGAATAGATCGCCTTACGCCTTCAATCCAATGGCAAGGACGGCCATCTACTTGCCAGAGAATAGGTATATTCATAATCTATAACCTGTTATAGCTTGGTGAATAGATCGCCTAACGC
>NW_016926063.1:0-878 GCF_001483705.2 Eufriesea mexicana
ACATTTTCGACTAATGTCGCGGAGAGCTAGCTTTCTTGCTTAAATAAGGAGCTTCATTCGCGTCCTACAGCCACTGCAGTGCTACAGAATCGAGCTGGAAAATCCAATTTTATTAACATTTTCTCGTAATACATATTAACATTTTCTCGTAATACATTGGTGAGCTATCTTTCTTGCATACATAAGGTAGAAATATTCTGTTGGCGTCATATAGGCATCGCAACGCTGTAGAATCTTCCTGGAAAAATAAATTTTATTGACTTTTTCGACTAATATCGTGGTGAGCTAACTATCTTCCATAAGTAATGTGGAATGATTCTATTGATGTGTTATAGCCATTGCAATGCTATTTAATCTGCATGGAAAACTCAATTTTATTGACATTTTCTAATAATATCGTGGTGTGCTAACTTTCTTGCGTAAATAACGAGGGAAAACTCCACTGGCATGCTGTAGCCAATGGAGTGCTACAGAATCTGGCTGGAACATTTTATTATATTAACATGTTCGTCTAATATGGGTGTGAGCTATCTTTCTTGCATTAATAATGTGGATAGATTCTATTGGAGTGATATAGCCGTTGCAATGCTATAGAATCCGGCTGGAAGATTCAATTTTATACACATTGTCACCTATTATCGTGGTGACCTAGCTTCCTTGCATAAGTATGGAGTAAAGATTCTATTGGCGTGGTATGTCCTTTGTAGTGCCATAGAATCTGGCTGGAAGAACCAATTCTATTGACATTTTCGAATATTATCGTGGAGTGCTAGCTTTCTTGGATAAATAAGGAGGAAAGACCCTATTGGCGTGCTATAGCCACTACAGTGCAACAGAATCTGGCTGGAAAATATCATTTTATTGACATTTTCGACTAA
>NW_016926064.1:0-321 GCF_001483705.2 Eufriesea mexicana
GTCTATTCAAACTCTATAAGCTGTCATAGCTTGGTGATTAGATCTCCTGACGCCTTCAATCCAATGGCAAGTACAGCCATCTACTTGCCAGAGAATATGTCTATTCAAAATCTATAACCTGTTAAATCATGGTGAATAGATCGCCGAACGCCATCAATCCAATGGCAAATACAGCCATCTACTTGCCAGAGAATAGGTCTATTCAAAATTTATAACCTGATATAGCTTGGCGAAAAGATCGCCTAACGCCTTCAATAGAATGGCAAGTACAGCCATCTACTTGCCAGAGAATATGCCTATTCAATATCTATAATATGTTAT
>NW_016926065.1:0-1325 GCF_001483705.2 Eufriesea mexicana
ATGGATTTATAGGTGTATGGAAGGGCATATGTATGAATATTTGTATGGACGTATGTGTGAATGAATGTATGGATGTGTATATTTATGAATGTTTGGATGTATGTATGGATGTATGTATGGATATATGCCTGCATGAATAGGTGTGTTGATGAATGGAATTATAAATCGTGCGATGTATGGAAGTATGGATGTGCGGATGGATGGATGTATGGATGCATGGATTTATGGATGTGTGGGTGGATGAATGGATGGGTGGGTGGACGGCAGAACGGATGTATGTATGGATGTTTGTCTGGTTGAATGTATGGGTGTATGCATGGATGTATGTACGGATGTTTATATTTACGTATGTATGGATGTATGTATGGATGTATGAAAGTATGTATGTATGGATGTATGTACGGATGAATGTATAGGTGTATCTATGGATCGGTGTATTGTTGTATGTATGGATATAATGATGGATTGATGGATAGGTGGGTGGATGGATGGATGGATATATGTATGGATCGATGGATGTACGGATGGATGGGTGTATGGAATGATGTATGTATGGATGGACGGCTGGTTGAATGGATAGCTATATGGATGGTTGGGTGTATGTATAGATTGAGCTATGGATGGATGGATGAACGGATGTATGGATGTATGTATGGATGTATGTAAGTATGTATGTATGGTTGTATGTATGGATCTATGGAGGCATGTATGGATGTATGTATGGATGTATGTGTGGATGGATGAGTGTATGGGTGGATTTGTTTATGGAAGTATGGGTGTGTGGATGTATGGATGTATGGAGGGATGGATGCATGGGTGTGTGGATGTATGGATGTATGGATGTATGGTTGTGTGAAAGCATGGATGTACGGATGCATGGATATATGGATGTGTGGGTGGATGAACGGATGGATATATGTATGGATCGATGGATGTACGGATGGATGGGTGTATGTATGGCTGTATGCATGGATGTATGTTTGGATGTTTGTATTTATGTATGTATGGATGTATGTATGGATGTATGTAAGTATGTATGTATGGATGTATGTATGGATCTATGGAGGTATGTATGGATGTATGTGTGGATGGATGAGTGTATGGGTGGATTTGTTTATGGAAGTATGGGTGTGTGGATGTATGGATGTATGGAGGGATGGATGCATGGGTGTGTGGATGTATGGATGTATGGTTGTATGGATGTACGCATGTATGCATGCGCGGGTGTATGCATGTATGTATGTATGTATGAATGTATGTAAGTATGAATGGATGTACGGATCGATGTGCGGTTGGATGTATGGTTGGATGAATGGATGGATGTA
>NW_016926066.1:0-320 GCF_001483705.2 Eufriesea mexicana
ATGGATGCACGGATGTTTGTATGGATATGTGTATGGATGTATGTATGGATGGATGGATGTATGAAAGTATGTGTGGTTGTATGCATGGATGGATGGATGTATGTATGTATGTATGGATGTATTTACGGATGTATGTGGGGATATACGTATGGATGTATGCATGGATGTGTATATGGATGTGCGGATGAATGGATGGATGAATGTATGGATGTATGGATGTATGGATGTATGGACGGATGGGTGGGTGGATGGATGGATGGATGGATGAACGGTTGCGTGGCTAGACGGATGATTGGATCGGCGGACGGATGGATGGGTGG
>NW_016926066.1:406-717 GCF_001483705.2 Eufriesea mexicana
TGAATGTATGCATGCCTGGATGTGCGTGTGGATGGATGTATGGATAAATGGATGTATTTATCTTTGGATGGATGTACCGATGGTTGGATGAACGCACGGATGGATGGATGTAAGCATGGATGGATGAATGAATGGATGGTTGTATGGAAGAATGGATGTATGGATGGATGGATGGGTGGATGTATGGATGTATGTATGAATGAATGTATGTATGGATTGATGTAAGAACGGATGCATGTAAGGGTGTATGGATATCTGTAAGAAAGGGTATATGTATGTATGTTCGTATTTATGAATGTGTGGATGTATAT
>NW_016926067.1:0-2582 GCF_001483705.2 Eufriesea mexicana
GTGTAGCTACCCTTACCAAGTGTAGCTCAACCCAACGTGACGGAACGTAGCCTGGCACGTCATAACGTGCGGAGACCACCCTTACTGGCCTTGCCAAGCCAAGCTGATAGTATTAGAGCACTGTGGGTCGCAGAAATCCACCTAATATCAGAATGCTGCACTAAAGACGAAGCTATCCCCTCCTAACCTATCCAACCGCAACGTAACCAAGCGTAACATAGCTCAACCTAACGTGCCGAGACCGCCGTTGCTGCCCTTCCCAGAGCCAAAGAGTACGTATAAGAGCACATTAGAGCCCTGAGGTCCACCGAATAGCAGACAACATCACTAAATTCGTAGCTATCCTCTCCTAACCTAACCAAACGTAACATAACCAAATGTAACGTAACTCAAACTAACATGCCGCGACTACCAGTGCTGGCCTCCTCAGAGAGAAGCAGAACACGTTAGTGGAGAGTAGAACGCTGGAATGCATATAATCGCACTGTATATCTTAACAGTCAGAGTTACCAAAGCATAATCCATACTAGCAGAACATATCCAAATATAGCATATCTCAAACTAGCGTGCCGAGACCGCCATTGCTGCCCTCACCTGAGCCAAGCAGGATATAGTAGAGCACAGCGGAACGCAGTAATCCACCGAATAGCAGCGTACAGCGCAAAAGATAAAGACATACTGACCCAACTTAGCCTAAACCAACCTGACCGAACGTATCCTGACTGTGCATAATGTGCCGAGACCAATGTTGCTGGCCTTCCAAGAGCCAACCTGAAAATATTAAAGCACTGTCGGTGGCAGATATCCACCTAATAGCAGACTATAGCGTTAAAGTCGAAGCTATCCTCTACTAACCTAGCCAACCGTGACATAACCAAACGTAACATAATTCGAACTAACGTGTCGAGACCGATATTGCTGCTACCCTCAGAGCCGAGCAGGACGTACCAGAGCACAGTAGAGCGCAGAGGTCCTCCGAACAGCAGTGCACAGCACAAAAGTTAAGGTTACCATGTCCCAACTTAGCCTAAACCAACCCCAACGAACGTATCCTAACTCAAGCTAACGTGCCGCGAACAATATTACTGGCCTCCCCAGAGTCAAGCAGAACACATTTGTGGAGAGTAGTGAGCAGAAGTTCATAGAATCGCAGTGTACATCAGAAAAGTCAGAGCTACCCAAACCTAACACAAACCAACAGAACATAGCGAAACGTAGCATAACTCAACCCAACGTGCCGAGATTGCTATTGCTGCCCACCACAGAGCCAAGCAGGGCACACTAGAGCACACTAGAGCGCAGAAATCCACTGAACAGCAGTGTATAACACAAAAGTTAAAGCTATTCTGACAAAACATGGCATAACACAACCTAACCGAACGTAGCCCTACTCATTGTAAAGGGCCGAGACCACTATTGCTGGTCTTACCAGAGCCAAGGTTGACATATTAGAGTGCTGTAAGGCCCTGGATTCCACCTAACAGCAGACTATAACACCAAAGTTGAAGTTACCCCTCATGGCCTACAGAATCCTAACATAGACCAACGTAACCTAACTCAAGCTAACGTGCCACGTCCACTATTGCTGGCATCCCCTGAGACAAGCAGATGCTGGTAGAGCAACGCAGAGCGCAGGTATCGAGCGAATAGCAGTGTAAAGCACAAAGGTAAAAGCCACCCTATCCAAACCTGTCTTAACCTAGCCAAGACATTCGTAACAATAACTCTGCCTAACGTGCCGAGACCACTACTCCTGGCCTCTCTATAGCCGAGTAGAATATACTACAGCACTATAGAGCGCGGAAATCCTACGAATTGCGGAGTATAGGATAAAGGTTACAGACAACCTAACAAAACTTTACCTAACGTAACGTAACCAAGCGTAACCTAACGTATCCGAATGTGCCACGACCACTATCTCTGGCCTTCCCATGGGCAAGCAGAGGATGTCAGACTAATGCAGATCGCAGATATCGGCCGAATAACAGAGTACAGCACAAAGGTCAAAGCTATGCTAACCAAACCTAACCAAGCCGAATGTAACATATGTCAATCTCTCTAGCCGGGATTAGAGTTGCTGGCCTCCGTACAGCCAAGCAGAGAGCATCAGAATACAGTAGGTCGCAGACATGCGCCGTATAGATGTGTACAGCACAAATGTCAAAGCTAACCTGTCCCAACCAAGCCAAACGAAACGTAACCGAACGTAGCGTATCACTTCCTAACGTTCCGACGCCACTATCGCTGCCCTCCTCACAGCAAAGCGGAACATAATAGAGGAGACCAGAGCACAGGAATCCATAGAATAGCAGTGCATAGCACAAGAGTTAATGTTAACCTATCCTAACATAGTCAAACGTAACATAGCCGAACGTGGCCTAGCTCAACCTTACGTGCCGAGTCAAATATTGCTTTCCTCTCCAGAGCCAAGCAGAACATACTAGAGCAAGGTAGAACGCAGCAATCCACAGCAATGCAGTTTATAGTGCAATAGCCAAAAGTATCCTATCCTAACCTAACCAAACATCGCAAAACTGAACGTATCATAATTCATCCAATTGTGCCAAGACAACTATTGCTGA
>NW_016926068.1:0-475 GCF_001483705.2 Eufriesea mexicana
AATCCAATGGCAAGTACAGCCATCTACTTGCCAGAGAATATGTCTATTCAAAATGTGTAACCTTCTACAGCTTGGTGAATTGATCGCCTGACGCCTTCAATCCAATGGCAAGTACAGCCATCTACTTGCCAGAGAATATGTCTATTCAAAATGTGTAACCTTCTACAGCTTGGTGAATTGATCGCCTGACGCCTTCAATCCAATGGCAAGTACAGCCATCTACTATCCAGAGAATAAGTCTATTCAAAATCTGTAAGCTGCCACAGCTTGGCGAATAGATCGCCTAACGTCTTCAATCCAATGGCAAGTACAGCCATCTACTTGCCAGAGGATTGGTCTATTCGAAATCTATAACCTGTTATAGCATGGTGAATAGGTCGCTCAACGCCTTCAATACAATTGCAAGTACAGACATCTAATTGCCAGAGAATAGGTCTATTCAAAAACTATGAGCTGTCACAGCTTGGCGATTAGA
>NW_016926069.1:0-527 GCF_001483705.2 Eufriesea mexicana
TCTTCTCTGGTAAGTAGATGGCTGTACTTGCCATTGGATTGTATGCGTTGGGCGATCTATTCAACAAACTGTAACAGGTTATAGACTTTGAATACACCTATTCTCTGGCAAGTAGATGGCTGTACTTGCGAGTGGTTGCAGACGTTAGGCGACGTATTAACCAAGCTATAACAGATTATAGATTTTGATTAAACCTATTCTCCGGCAAGTAGGTGGCTGTACTTGCCATTGGATTGAAGGCGTTAAGCGACCTATTCACAAACAGGTTATAGATTTCGAATAGACCTATTCTCTGGCAAGTAGATGGCTGTACTTGCCATTGGATTGAAGGCGTTATGCGATCTAATCGCCAAGCTGTGACAGCTTATCGATTTTGAATAGACATATACTCTGGCAAGTAGATGGCTGTACTAGCCATTGGATTCAAGGCGTTAGGCGATCTATTCACCAATCTATAACAGGTTATAAATTTCGAATAAACCTATTCTCTGGCAAGTAGATGGCTGTACTTGCCATTGGATTGAAGG
>NW_016926070.1:0-1556 GCF_001483705.2 Eufriesea mexicana
AGGTTGGGATAGTTTAGTCTTTTGTGCTATTCACTGCTATCGGCGGATTCCTGCGATCTACGATGTTCTAACATTTTCCGCTTGGCTCCGGCGAGGCCAACAATAGTGGTCTCCGCTGCTTAGGTTGGAATAGGCTACTTGTCTGGTTATACCAGGAGGGATTACCTAAGACTTTTATGCCGCACGCTGCTATTCGGTGGACTTCACTGCTCTAATGTGCTCTAATATGATCTGCCCTTCTCCGGGATGGCCAGTAGTTGTGCTCTCGGCACGCTATGTTGTGTCAGGTTACGTATAGTTAGGTTAGGTTATGAAGGATTTGTCAGAATTTCTTCGACCTTTGTGCTGTACGCTTCTATTAGGTGGGTTCCTGCGATCCGCTGTGCTACAACACGGCCTTCTTTGCACTGCGGTGGTCAGCAATAGTGGCCTAGTCTCATTAGGATGAGGCATGTTACATGTGTTTATGTTACGTTTGTTGTGGTTAGGATAGGGTAGTCTAGACTTTTGTGCTGTACACCGCAATTCGGTGGATTTCTATGCTCTACAAGGATCTACTACGCTCTGCTCAACACTCTGGATGCCAGCAATAGTGGCCGCGGCATGTTAGGATGTGTTAGTATACGTTCGGTTGGGTTAAGTTACGTCGCGTTAGGCACGGATAGCTTTGACTTTCGTGCTGCAAACTGTTATTAGGTGGAATTTTGAGCTCTACAGTGCCCCACTATGCTCTACTCGAATCTGGGTCGCCCAGAAATGGTGGCGGATGCACGTTATTTTGAGTTATGTGACGATTGGCGCTCCTACCATTTGTTAGGCTATGAAACGATGGCTTTAACTCATCAGCTGCACACTGCCATTCGGTGTGATTCTGCGATCTACGGTGCTATAATAAGTTCTGCATTGCTCTGTGTATCTCAGTAACAGTGGTATAGGCACGTGAGTTTGTGTCAGGTTACGGATGGTTATGTCATACTTGGTTATGTTATGCAACGGTAGCATTGACTTTTGTGCTATGCACTACTATACGGAGAATTTCTGCGCTCTACTGTAATCTTATATCATCTGCTTTGCTCTGCGGATGCCAGAAATGGTGGCAGCTGCGCGTTGGTGTGTGTTATATTAAGTTTGGTTAGGTAAGATTTATCTTGGTTTGGTTATGATGGCTTTCGCCTTTGTGCTATACCCTGCTATACGGTGGACTCCTGCGTTATCCTCTGCTGTAGTATGTTCCGCTTGGCGCTGGGGAGGCCAGAAGTAGTGGTCGCGGCACGTTAAGTTTAGTTAGTCAACATTCGGTCAGACCAGGTTAGTTCAGGTAATGTCAGGGTATCCTTGACTTTTGTGCCATATACTGCTTTTCGGCAGATATATGCACTCTACTGTGACCTACGATTTTCAGCATGTCTCTGGGAAAGCGAACCATAGCAGACCGGACTGTTGTGTCGAGTTATGCTACTTTTGGTTAGGATAGGTTTGGTCAGGTAAGGTTAGGATATCGTTGGCTGTTGAGCATTACACAGCAATGCGTAGGATTTCTGCTATCTACTGTGCTC
>NW_016926070.1:1582-2256 GCF_001483705.2 Eufriesea mexicana
GTAGCCAGTAATATTGGTATCGGCCCGTTAGTTTGAGCTAGGCTACGTTCGGTTGCGTTACGTCAGCTTGATTTAGGTTTGGACAGATTTGACTTTCGTAGTGTACACTGATATTCGGTGGATTTCTGCGCTCCACTGCGCTCGACTATATTCTGCTTGTCCCTCGGGAGACTAGCAATAGTGGTCGGGGCACGTTGCGTTGAGTTAGGCTATGTTTGGTTATGGTCTGCTTATTTGGGTTATGTTTGGTTAGCATAGACATTTCAGACATACACCGCAATTCTATGTATTTCTGCGTCCTAATATCCACATGTATGTTCTGCTTGGCTCTGTGGAGGCCAGAAATCGTGCTCGCAGCGAGTAAGGTTGAGTCATGTTCCGTTTGGGTAGGTAAGGTGTGGCCAGGCTAGCATCGGATATCTTTGACTCTTGTGCTGTACACTGCTATTCGGTGTATTTCTGCGATCCACAGTGCTCTAATATGCTCGGCGCTGCTCGGGGGATGTCAACACTAGCGATCTCAGCACGTAAGGTTGTGTGAGGCTACGTTTCGTCAGGCAACGTTAGTCTGGGTCAGGTTTCTCTCTGGGTTTGCTTCGACGTCCGAGTTATAAACAGCTATTCGGTAGATTTCAGCGTCCTACTGTGCCCTAATATGTTCTGCATTGCCGTGG
>NW_016926071.1:0-562 GCF_001483705.2 Eufriesea mexicana
GCATTGCAATGGCTATAGAACGCCAATAAAATCCATCCTCCTTATCTAAGCAAGAAAGTTAGCTCACCGCGATACTAGTAGAAAATAACAATAAAATAGTATTTTCCGTCAGATTCTATAGCATTGCAATGGCTATAGAACGCCAATAAAATCCATCCTCCTTATCTAAGCAAGAAAGTTAGCTCACCGCGATACTAGTAGAAAATAACAATAAAATAGTATTTTCCGTCAGATTCTATAGCATTGCAATGGCTATAGAACGCCAATAAAATCCATCCTCCTTATCTAAGCAAGAAAGTTAGCTCACCGCGATACTAGTAGAAAATAACAATAAAATAGTATTTTCCGTCAGATTCTATAGCATTGCAATGGATATAGCACAGCAATGAATTCTTTCCTCGTCATTTATGCAAGAAAGTTAGTTCACCAGTATATTAGTCGAAAATGTCTATAAAAGTGAATTTTCCGTCCGCATTCTATAGCTCTGCAACGACTATACCACGCCAATAAAATCTTTCCTCCTTGTTTATGCAAGAAAATTAGCTCACCACGATATTAGTAG
>NW_016926072.1:0-2587 GCF_001483705.2 Eufriesea mexicana
GGTCCATATAGTGGCAGTGCGCAGCACAAAAGTCATAGTTATCCAAATCTAACCTAGCAAAACCTAACACAACCGAACGTAGCCTAACTCAAACAAACGTGCCGCTTCCACTATTGCTGGCCTCCCCGCCGCCTGGCGGAACATATTAGAGGAGAGTAGGTAGCTGAAGTCCATTGAACCGCTGCGTATAGCTGAAAAATTAAAGCTGTCCAAACATTGCCCATGCCAACGTATAAATACCAAACGTAACATAACTCAACCTATCATGACGCGGCAACAAATACTGGCCTCCCTATAGCAAATATGGTCATATTAGTGCAAAGTGGAGAGGAGAAATTCTCCGGAAACCAGTGTGTGGCAATAAATGCAATGGTACAAAATTCTAACGCAACCAATCAGAAAACTACAAAACGTAACCAATCTTAACCTGTCGAGCCGCCACCACCATTGCTGGCCTCCCCAGAGAATAGCAGAACATATTAGAGGAGAGTAGGTTGCAGAAATCCATAGGACTGTAGTGTGCAGTAGTGATACCAAAGATTTCCAAACCTAACCGAAACTTAGGTAACATAACCTGCCGTGGAAAGACAACCTAACGTGCAACAGCCACCACTGCTTGCACCGCAGAGTCGAGCAGAGTATAGTGGAGCAATGCAGGGCGCAGGGAACCATCGATTAGCAGTGCATAGCACAAAAGTTGAAGATACCCCAACATAACCTGACATAACCAAACCTACAAGAACGAAGCATAGCTCAACATAACATGCCCAGACCACTGCTTGTGTCCTTCCCAGCGCCATGCCTAACGTAGTAAGGTACAGTAGATCACAGGAATCCGCCGAAAAGCAGTGCGAAGCATGAATGTAAAAGTAACATATCCTTAACCACCTAAATGTGACATACCTAAACGTAGCCTAGTTCAACATATCATGAAGAGACCAATACTGCGGGCCCACACGGAGACAAGCAGAATGTAGTAGAGCACAGTAGAACTCCCAAATACAGCGAATAACAGTGTACAGCACGAAAGTAAATGCTATACTAACCAAACGTAGCTTGACCTAGCTCAGCCAATCGTAACATAGCTCAACCAAACGTGCCGCAGCCGATATTGCTCGTCTCCCCACAGTGGAGCAGAGAATAGAAGAGCGACGTAGGTCGCAGAAATCCACCGAATAGCAGTGTATATCACAAAAGTCGAAAATACCCTAACCGAACCTGACCCAACCTAACAGTATCCTGACCAAACTTAACCCAGCCTGACCTAACCAAACTTACCATATCTCAACCAGCTGTGTCACGACATTTATTTCTCGCTACCCCAGAGTCGAGCTGTGTGTAGCAGATCAATGTAGAGCGCAGATATGCACCGAATAGCAGTGTATAACACAAAATTCGTGGATCCCCTAACCTAACCTGGCATAACCTACCTTACCCAAACGTAGCGTAAACCAATATAACGTACTGTGACCGCTGTTGATGGCCTTCATAGATCCAACCAGAGCATATTGGAGCACACAGAGCGCAAGAAGCCACCGAATAGCAGTGTAGAGCACAAAGGTCAAAGCTATCCTATCCTAATATGACCGCTCTTATCGTTGCCGAATGTAACAAAACTCAATCTAACGTACGCCGACCACAATTGCTGGCCTTCCCAGATCCTGGCCGATATTACTAGCGGGAAGTAGGGCACATAAGTGCATAGAATCGCAGTGTATAGCACAAAGGTCACATCCACCCAGGCCTAACACAAGCTAACATAGCCTAACCAAACGCAGCCTACCACAACGTAACTTACCGAGACCACCGTTGCTGGCCACCCCAGAGACAAGCAGAGATACTAGAGCACACTGGAGCTCAGAAGTCCACCGGAGAGCAGTGTGCAGCACAAAAGCCAAAGCTATCCTATCCTAATATATCCAAACATAGCGTAACCGAACGTAACATAACACCACCTAACGTGCCCCGACCACTATTGCTGGCCTCCACATATTCAAGCAGAATATACTAGAGCACAGTCAAGCGAAATAATCCACCGGATAGCAGTGTATATCACAAAAGTTAAAACCATCCCTTCCCGACCGAAGGAACCGTAACATTGCCAAACGTAACGTAGCACAGAGTCTCGTGCCGCAAGCACTACTGCTGGCGACCCCAGATTCATGCAGAGTATAGTAGAGCACAGTAGAGCGCAGAATTGCACCGAATGACAGTTTATAACAAGAAGTTCAAAGCTATCCAAGCCTAACCCAAACTATCATGACGTAACCGAACGTAGCCTAACTTACCCGAACGTGTCAAGACCAATATTGCCGGCGACCACAGAGCGAAGCAGAGCATGATAGATCAGTGTAGATCGCAGAAATCAACCGAAGAGCAGTATACAGCACAAAAGTCTAAGCTAAACTCTCCTAACCTGACCAAACGCAACACACGCAAACGTAACCTGACACAACCTAACGAACCAAGACCACTATCGCTTACCTCCGCAGAGCAAAGCATAATATACTAGAACGCAGGAGAAGGCAGAAACCCGCCGCAACGACGTGCGAGGCGCAAAAGTCAATGATATCCTATACAAACCTTA
>NW_016926073.1:0-225 GCF_001483705.2 Eufriesea mexicana
TTTTGAATAGACTTATTCTCTGGCAAGTAGATGGCTGAACTTGCCATTGGATTGAAGGCGTTAGGCGATCTATTCACCAAGCTATAACAGGTTACAGATTTTGAATAGACCTATTCTCGGGCAGGTAGATGGCTGTATTTGACATTGGATTGAATGCCTTAAGCGATCTAATCGCCAAGCTGTGACAGCTTATAGATTTTGAATAGACTTATCCTCTGGCAAGTA
>NW_016926074.1:0-2344 GCF_001483705.2 Eufriesea mexicana
CTCTCCTCTAGTATGCGCTGCTTGGCAACGGCGGACCAGCAATAATAGTCGCTACGCGTTATGAAGAGTATTCCATGTCAGGTTAGGGTATGTCAGCTTGGGTTAGGTTTGGGTGTCTTCGACTTTTGCGGTGCACACCGCAATTCTATTGATTTCTGCGCTATACGGTCCTCTAATATGTCCTGCTTGGCCCTGGAGAGCCAGCAATAGTAGTGGCGGCACGTTTGGTGGAGTTTGCTTTCGATAGTCAGTGCTACGATTTGTTAGGTTTAGGACAAGATAGCCATGACTCTTGCGTTATCCACTGCCACTTGGTATATTTCTCCGGTCAACGGTGATCTAACATGCCCTGCTTTGCTCTGCGTAGTCTACAAACGGCGGTCGTGGCACGCAACGTTGAGTTTGGCTACATTAGGTTAGATTACGTTAGTTTGGGTCTGGTTCGGATATCTTTGACTTTTCTGCCGCACACTGCGATTCTATGGATCTCTGCGCCCTACTCTCCTCTAATATGTTCTACTTGCCTCTGAGGAGGCCAGCAATAGTGGTGGCGGCATGTTTTGATGAGTTTGGCTACGTTTGGTAGTGTTACGATAGGCTATGTTAGGATAGGGTACCATAGAGTTTTGTGCTGCAAGCTGCTTTTCGGTACATTTCTCCGCCCTACTGTGCACTAGTATGCCATGCTGTGATCTGGGGTTGCCGGAAATTGGGGCTGCGACAAGTTTGGTTCTGTTAGGTTATGTTTGACTAATTTATGTTAGCGGGGGCAAGGTTCGGATAGCACTGATTTTTCTGCTATACACCGCGATTCTATGGATTTCTGCGCCCTAGTCCCCTATAATATGCTCTGCATGGCCCTGGGGATGGCAGCAACAGTGGTCGCGGCACGTAAGGTATAGTTATATTTCGTTTGGTTAGGTTAGATTTGGTCTGGTTAGGACGGGATAGCTTTGACTTTTGTGGTATACAATGCTTTTCAGTGGATTTCTGCGCTCCACTATGCTATAACACATTCTGCTTGTCTCTGTGGAGGCTAGCAGTAATGTGCCTCGCACGTTTGTTTTAGTTGCGTTGCGTTCGCTTTGGTTAAGATAGGAAAAGTTTGGTCATTTTGGCTTTGACTCTTGTGCCGTACACTGCTACTCCGTGCATTGCTGGGCTCTACTGGGCTCTAGTATATACTGCTTGCCTAAGTGGAGGACAGCTGTAGTGGCATTGGCGCGTTAGTCTGAGTTACGTTGTGCATGGCTTTATTACGTTTGGTTAGGTTAGGAGAGGTTACCTTTGACTTTTGCGCTATACACTGCGATTCGCTGGGTTTCTGCGCTCTACATTGTTCCACTATACTCTGCACGCTTCTGGAGAGGACAGCAATGGTGGTCGTGGCCCGATATGTTGAGTTATGTTACGTTTGGCTAGGTTAGGTTGGGTCAGGTTTGGCGGGGCTGGCTTCGACTTTTGCGCTTTGCACTGCTATTCTGTGGTCTTCTGCGTTCCGCTGTGCTCTAACGTGTACTGCATGGCTCTGGTCATACCAGCAATAGAGGTCGGGGCCCAGTAGGTTGAGTTATGTTACGCTTGGTTTTGTTAGGCTAAATCAAGCTCGGTCAGGTTATCCTTGAGTTTCGTGGTATACACTGCTGTTCGGAGGACTTCTGCACTCGACTGCGCACTGCTATAAAGCGTTTCTGCGCTCTCATCTCCTACCATACGCTCTGCTTGCCTCTGGCGTGGCAAACAATAGTGGTCTCTGCACGTTAGGTTGAGTATGGTTGCGTTCCGTTAGGTTGGGTTGAGAAGGCTCGGTTACGGTTCCTTCCTATTCGGTGGATTCCTGCGCTCTACACTACCCTACTATAGTCTCCTCGACTATGGGGAGGGGGCGAGCAATGGTGGCAATGGCAAGTTAGGTTTCTTTACGTTTCGTTTTGCTATGAGAGGTTAGGCTAAGTTTGGATGTGGCAGCTTTTACCCGCGTGCTGTAATCTGTTATGCAGGGGGTTTTTGTGATATACAGAGCTCTACTTCATTCTGCTTTGCATTGGGGTGGCCAGAAGCAGTCGTCGCGGGAAGCTATGTTGAACTGTGCTACGTTTGGTTAGGTTAGGTTAGGACTGATTGGGTAGGGATATCTGCTGTTCCTGCGCCATACATTGCGATACGGTGGATTTCTGCGCTCGGCCGCGCTGTAGTATATTCTGCTTGACGCCGTGGTGGCCAGCAATAGGCGGAGTTAGGCTGCGTTCGACTAGCTTAAGTTATGGTAGGTTTGGTTAGAGTTGCTTCGACTTCAATGCTGTACACTATTATTCTGCGTGTTCCTGTGATCTGCTGCGCTTTA